>NW_024802946.1:948306-1025251 GCF_019175285.1 Sceloporus undulatus
ATTATTATTATTATTATTATTATTATTATTATTATTATTATTATTATTATACTTTATTTATATAGTGCAATGTCTATACTGGTTAAGTAGATATAGGCCTGTTACAGACTGCCAAAATAAAGCTGCTTCAGGTCTCTTTAGAGGTATGCTGTTTAAATGATGCATGGGTCCTAAGAGTCCGGAGGTTGCGCCAAAGCCACACTCCATTCCTAAGCACTGGAGGGCAGCTTTGGTGCAGCTTCCGGATTCTTAGGATGCATGCATCATTTAAATAGCATACCTCCAAAGAGACCCAAAGCAGCTTTATTTTGGCAGTCTGTAACAGGCCATAGACTCCCCACTGACAACTGGAGGGCTGCACTTTCCCTGGCTTTGCTTCAAAGGTTATTTAAAACAACTTCGCCCTTCCTTCTGTAATATCCACACATGGGAGGAACACACCTGCAGACAGCTCTTTATCATTCCCTTTTCTCTTGAAAATTATAGTCATGGAAGACCCCAGGGTTGCCTTCTGCTCTATTTCCTGAATGCTGTGCTCCATTTCTATGGCAAAATGTACTTACTTGGTCATGTAAAGTGAAAATATGCGCCACAAAGTTGCCTGTCTGCTTATGGTGACCCCTTGAATGCCAAGGTTTTCTCTTAGACAAGAAAGGCTCAGAGGCGGTTTGTGATCCAGTCCTGCCTCTGAATATAGCCTACAGCACTTGCTATTCCTTGGCAGCCTCCCTTCCTGGAAAATAAGACAATGCCTTATATTAAGTTTTCATCGCTATGGCTTATTTTCATAGAATCCTAGAGTTGGAAGAGACCCCGAAAAGGGCCCTGATCCAGTCCAACCCCATCCTGCCATGCAGGAAATCCCAATCAAAGCATCCCCACTGACCGATGTCCATCCAGCCTCTGTTTAAAGGCCTCCAAGGAAGGAGACTCCACTACACTCCGAGGAAGGAGTTTCTTTCAGGGCATGTCTTATATGGCGCGGACGCTTAGAAACCCCGCTACGGCTTATTTCACGGGTATGTCTTGTTTTGGGGGAAACGGGGCAATACTAACCAGGTCGGCTTCCAAGACTGGAAGGGATTCGGTGCTTTCAGATTTAGGCGAATGTGCCTTTAGTGACCCTATGAAACAGGATGCATCAGGCGCAGGAGAGCACACTGCGATGTGTTGTTGTGGTTTGCGAAGTCGAAGGCTTTAATGGCTGGTATACATAGTTTTGTGTGGGTTTTTCGGGGTGTCATGCGGCCATGTTCTTTGATGCCGGCGAAACGTCAGAAGCAAACTCTTCTAGAACGTGGCCGCATGACACCCCAAAAAACCCACACAAAACAATTGTTGTGGTTGTAATGTCATTTATAACTGCCTTTGCTGGTAAAGGCCACCAGGTATTCGCTATCAAGTGTTAGGATGAGAAAGGGAGAGACTGACACAAAAGGAGCAGAAGAGCCCCACCATAAACTACAACTCCCAGAATTCCACAGCCTTCAGCCAGGATGCTGAAAAATGGTGCCAAACCTGGCTTATTCCTCCAGCCTTTGCCTCCTCCCTTAGAAACAACAGCATTTGCCTTCTCTGTCATGGAAGTTTCCTCTCGCTCCCATGGAACCCTAGGATTTATAGTTTTAGGGCCAGTGGTGCCTCCCCGAACTACAAATCCCAGGATTCCACGGGGACTTTAAAGTGGTTGATGCAAAAAGAAGACACAATACCCTTTTTTCTTTCCCCTCCTCGTCGTCGTCCATGAATGTTTTGCCTTGAATCTGCGGAGGCCTAGCTGCTGGAGCCAACTCCGGTCGCCATGGCAACCTCCGCACCCTTCGGGTCAAAAGCCGGGGCTTCCATGTGCGCAAACAAAATGGCGGTCCTTCCAACCCGGAAGCAAAGCCTGCGTCTCGTTGGTATTTTTATTGTCCTCTCTAGGAATTGATACTCTATGACCACCCACTCAGCCCTGAAGCGGAGGCAACGCATGCGCAGACGGATCGCTCCCCCTCCTCGTCGGAGAGGGATGAAAGGGAACCGCGTGAGTCTTACGTCAGGCTCAGGCGGCTCTCCTGCGTTCCTGTAGCACCTTCTTCCAATCGGCACATTCGATACCAAAAAGTATACTAAGAATTTATTTATTTCTTCGTTTCCCCTTAAAAAACCCTATGTTTCCCACTCCTAAGTCCTTCGCTCTGGTTGTGAGCCGGCAACTGATTTTTTTTACTGCGTTCTTTCTCCCAGAGGTGTCGAAAGTGCGGAACTGAAACAAGAAGTGTGCGTAGAGAGGCAGAGAGAGAAAAAACCCTTGGATGGAAGCGAGAGGGAGGGCTAGAGCGGAGGAGGAGGAGAGAGCCATCTAGTCTGTCTCCTCCATCCGCAGATTCGCCAATCCAGCGGGGCCACGTGACCGCCTTGGCGGGGGACCGCGAGGGGCGGGTGTTTATTCACCGAAGCGGAAAGGACTCCGAGGGAATTAAAGAGGCGGGGTCCGTAGCGGAGGCGCCAGCGGCGGCAGCGCTGAGGAAAGTGCCGACGCGGATCGCAAGGCCGCTGGCGCACTCTGAGGCGAAAGAAGAAGAAGACGGCGAGGAAGAAGGAAAAGGAGGAGGAGAGGCGGCGGCTTCGTTCTCTTCCTTCGGCTCCGTCTGAAGGGACCTTGGCTGGAGACGGGCCTCGTCCCTCAACGGCTGCTGCCCGAGACTGCGGCCCTTCCTTCCCTCCCTCCCGAGAACCGGCTTCCCTCTCACAGTCCTTCCCTCCCTTCCCTTGGCTTCCCTTCCTTCCCTTCTGTGGCGCCTCAGGGAAGAAGGTCCCTCGTTCCCTCTGCCTGGCCTCTCCAGCCCCAGATCGCCTTTCATGCCCCCTTCCCCTCCCAAAAAAGGGTTCCCTATTCTCCTCTTAACTGCCCTTTCCATCCCCAAATTGCGTTTTGTCTCTCTTTTCTGACACCTCCAAAATAAGGGTTCCTGATTCCCTTCTAGCAGCCCTTTCCGTCTCCAAATCGTCTTCCAGCTGCCTTCCACCTCCAAAGAAAGGGTTCCTAGTTCCCTTTCACATCAATGGGAGCATCCATTTAACCATTCCTTCCCGTTGCCCCCTTTCCTCCCACAGAGAAGACCCTTCATTTCATAACAACTTCGTTTTGCCCACCTGCTTCCATCCCTCTATCCCTTCCTTCCCTCCAAACACACAAACAGGGAGTGCTTATGGGTTTGTCCCTCTCCTCCGACCCATCTTTCCTGGCCAAGAGCCAGCCCCACCTGCCTTGCAGGTATTACTTCCACCCCATTTCCCTCCCTGTCAACTCAGATGTGTGCATCCAGCCTTGAAAAGGGACCAGCGGAGGTGTTTCTTTCCCCTTCTCTCTCTCTCACACACACAAGTGTTGTCTCCAGTACATTTTTATTCCCTTCCTCTGCCGGCCGTTGCTTTTTAAAATGGTCCCTGGACCATGATCTCCTCTTGTCCAAACTGGGCTGCTTCTCATCAAGACGGTTCCGGCTTTTAAAAGGAGGTTTTTATCCCCCCCCTTTCCTATAAGCAGCTATAACCCCCCTTTTTACTTCCCTGCCCATAAACCTTCCTTTATACTTTCTATCTTATGCTTTGATTCCTTCATCTGCCCTTGGAGCACTCCTTATTCTCCAAACTGAGGAACTGACCCCATTGGAAGTCCCCTCAGTCCTCTGTTTCGCTCACCTAGCCATATCTTTCCTCCAACTCCAAACAGAAGTGTCTGTTCTTCCTTTCTTCAGTGGCCCTTCCTTCCGCTGCCTCCATCCTTCTTCCTTCATGGTCCATACAGGAACCTTCATTGGACCACCAAGAGCCTGTTCTCCTTTCATTTTTGCTGGGGGAGGACAGGCCTGGGACCTTGGGAAGCCTTTTCTTTCCAGGTGAGGGGAGCCATAGAAGGACTGGAGTGAGGGGTGTGTCCAACCCCTAAGTGATGTCTCTGGAGGGCGCATGAGAAGGGAAGAAGGAGCTGCACCCCTGACAGACACCAACCCTACTCGCCTAGCCATGGAGTGTGTGCAGGTTACTCCTGTGCAACAACAACAACAACAAGGGAAAGCCGCTGAGGGGGACCGTCTCTTGTTGTTACTGCCACCTCCTCCTGTGCAAAAGAAAGAGGAGGCCACGCTGCAGGGCTCTGAGTCCTGGGCTGCCTCCCGAGGGGACAGTGGCCAAGCTGACATGCAGCTTCCAGATGCTTCAGACTCTTTGGGACATCCTAAAAATGCAAACAGCCTTCCCTCCCAGCACAGCCCTGCCACCCTGAGGATTCCTCTGGGCAGCGAGACGGCGGACTGTTGTACGAAATGTTCATCGAAAGCAGATTTGAAAGAGACTGTGAGCTGCGACGGAGCGCAAGAGCTGTTGAAGGAGACTTTGAGCCACCCGCTGCAGAAAGAGCCACTGGTGCGCGAGGGGCCTTGTAGTAACCCTCCTTCGGTGGCAGAGTCCATTGCGACTGTCCAAGAATGCCTTAGGGACAGGGAAAGGTCTTCTCAGCAGAACAACCATTTGCCAGAAAAATCGGATCCCCTTTCTCAGAACTGTTGTTTAAGCTTAGAAGGAACGAGTGCAGACAGTCCAGAGGATGACCAAGCCAGCCAAGGTTCTCCGCCGGCTGAAGATGGGAAACTCAAACCTGGGGCAAAACACGTCACATTTCCTTCTGACGAGGACATCGTCTCTGGTGCCGTGGAGCCCAAAGATCCCTGGCGGCATGGTAAGCAAGCATCAACTCCAGTGAAGGCGCCTCTCCTTTCTGTGGGTTTGGATTACACTAGTTTAGGCCTGCTGACCTTCTCCACAGGCTTGGTTCTTTCTTTGTAGTGCGAGACCTGAATTTGCATTTGACTTTCTTAGTCACTTATCCTCTTAAACTCTGTTAGCACATGTTGCTATCAAGTGATAAAAACACAGAGTGACCAGATCCTGTTAGATAAACAGAGGTTTTTTTAATACCCAAAGCAAACATAAGGCCCCATACAGACAGGCCAAAATTAAGCTGCTTCAGGTCACTTTGGAGGTATGCTGTTTAAATGACACACATGTCCTAAGGGGCTGGAAACCATACCAAAGCCACGTTCTGGTCCTAATGACTGGAGCATGGCTTTGGCGCAACTTCTGGACTCTTAGGATGCTTGCATCATTTAAACAGCATACCTCCAAAGTGACCCGAAGCAGCTTTATTTTGGCCTGTCTGTATGGGGCCATAAGTGTAGGCAATAAAGAAACAACCAATTAATAGGCAAGAAAATCGCTTATGAACAGTGAAGTATTTTAATTGTCAGTGTAAGTTCTATAATGGGATAACTTTGTGGATCTCCCGTTGGAAAATATTGCACAGTATAGGTACCCCAACAAAGAAGACTCTGCTTGGTATATCATTGAATCATACAGTTGGAAGAGACCCCAAGCAGCATCAAGTCCAGCCTCCTTCCATGCTGGAACACATAATCAAAGCATGGCTAAGTGGAGATTTCCACTTGAGTCTCCCAAAGCCCTTTTAAACAAAACAAAATCATTTACAACTTCCATGGGCTCTGCAAACCTAGTTCTGGGATTTCTTAGTTATCACATGAGTCCCTGGGAAAGTAGATGCTCTCTGTTTTGCAAGTGTTATGTTCTGAAGTATGGTGAACAATTTTAGGCTGCATCAATAAAAGTATAGTGTCTAGATCAAGGGAAGTAATAGTGCCACTCTATTCTGTTTTGGTCAAGCCCCACCTGGAATATTGCGTCCAGTTCTGGGCACCACAGTTAAAAAAGGACATTGAGAAACTGGAGCGTGTCCAAAGGAGGGCAACTAAAATGATGAAGGGTCTGGAAACCATGCCCTATGAGGAACGACTCAGGGAGCTGGAGATGTTTAGCCTGGAGAAGAGAAGGTTAAGAAGTGATATGATAGCCCTGTTTAAATGCTTGAAGGGATGTCATATTGAGGAGGGAGCAAGCTTCTTTTCTGCTGCTTCAGAGACTAGGACCCGGAGCAATTAATGCAAGCTCCAGGAAAAGAGATTCCATCTCAACATTAGGAGGAAATTCCTGACAGTAAGGGCTGTTCGACAGTGGAACAAAGTGTAATGGAGTCTCCTTCTTTGAAGGTCTTCAAGCAGAGGCTGGCCATCTGTCAATGGGGATGTTTTGATTGAGAGTTCCTGCATGGCAGAATGGGGTTGGACTGGATTAGGGCCCTTGCGGTCTCTTCCAACTCTGTTATTCTATGATTCTATGAACTGTGTTGAAGAGGAACATGGTGTTCAAAAGTTTTCAAAGCTTGTTTTTCATTTAGGTGTTTCGTATCAGCTTTTAGGGGTGGTGTTTTTGGTCCGCGTAATCATCCTTGAGGCAGGAACACTTAATCCCTCTTACACTCAGGCTTGACTTTTCTTTTCAGTTGCTAAACTAGCTCAGGTAATATAGTCTGCAAATATATGCATGATATTTTTTGAGACTTTCCATGCTGGGAGCCGGGCTGAACCTCCAGAGAAGAAAAATAAAATCGGTGTGCCTAGCAATGCTTTGAACTTGTGCAATGTATTTTTTTCAGTTTGATTGAGTCTTTTGTCTTGAAGTCATGGGTGTTTGGAAGATCGCTTTGAATGTACTGAATATATCAAGGACTTTCTTGTGTACACGTATTTTGTTTCAGAACTCCAGGATCGAGTGGTTGCAGAACATGTGTTGAATTGAAATTGAATCATTAGTCATAGACCCATAGAAATCAACAAGTTTAATGTTGCAATTGCATGACTTCAGTGGATCTGTTTAAAGTATCATTACATCTGAATCCAACTATACAGTTATAGCGCCAGTGTTAAGTTCCACTACAGTTAGCTACGTCTACAAGACCAACATATTTTGGTTATATGAGCTCATGAGAAGGTGGAAGTTCATTTTGGAAAATGTTGTGATTGTGTCAGAAATAACATCAGTTGAGAAATGGCTTATTCTTTGCTGTATAAATTTTCATTCTTTCAAATTATCACGTAATTGGTTTTCAAGCCCATTTTTGAAACAGGCAAGGCTTGAACATTCCTGTCTACGAGGAAAAGCCGCTTGTCTCCCTCAATAAGCATGTCTGCTGGCAGTGATGGGTACATCATTGAGAAAGGAATGTGTTGTTGTGCTAGTTCAAAGTCCTGGTGTAACAGATGAGGCCACAGATTTGAGTGCTGTCACAAACCACTTGGATCCCGCACAAGCCAGTGGTAGCAGCTGGTGTCTGTGGCCTTGTATGAGGAACCCTATCTTAGACTGTATCCTGGTTTCTTTGAGGTTGTTGATGAAATTCACTCATTTCTACTGTGTCTTCATGCATATGTAATATCTTTATGTGCACTTCACAACTCCTGCAGAAGTGTGTTGTGCAGTAATTTGTTGGGCATGTTCTGTTAGATCCCTCAGTTATACTCTGGAAATACAGTGAGAAAGCCTTCTTCTGCACAAAGACTGTTGATGTAACAAGTCCGAAGGCTGAATATCAGGGAAAGTGTGTGTGTTTATTGCCTAGTGTGGGTAACACACACCCCATTACTTCTGTAGAAGGGCAATAAAAAGCCAATACTGTATGGTTTACTGGCTTGAGTTTTGGACTAGGACTCTGGGAGACCAGGGTTCAAATCTCTTCTCAGCCATGGAAACCGACTGGGTGGCTTGAGGCCAGTCAGACTGTCCAGGTTTCCATAAATGAGAGTCAGCTTGAAGGCACATAATAGCAATAAGGCCCACAGATAAGAAAACCAGCAGACAGCGCACTATAATTTGTTTGTAAGAGCCACAGCAGTATCCAAGTGACACACACTAATTTTCTTACAATGACTGGTACAAAGGGCAAACATTTTCCTCATCTGCACCCAGTCCTGGGACTTTTTACTTCTAAGATACATTGGCATTTCCATGGGTTCAGAAGATCCTTAGAAGTCCCTCAGTACAAGTTCTTTTTTTTTAATCCATGTGAATAAGGTTCAGTTCCTCTTTCAAGTTCTTAAATGCTCTTGCAAATCACATGATTCTAGGCTGCATGCATGCAGCATTTGTGTTCAGACTTCTCTCAGCCTGATGGCATTTCTGAGTACCATGTGAAAAATACTTTGCCCATTTTGTTCAGTGTGAGAATTGGGTACTAAGCTCTCCAAAGGATTCCGCATTGCCTTGCTGAAAGCCAGAATAGTATTCTTTTTGTGAGGATGAACACAATGTGCATAATCTGTTATTGTAAAAAGCTTTTTATTCCACACTTCCCTTAACACTGTGAAGGAGGCCATAGTCATTTCAGGTAGCTTTAACTGACCTGACTTTTGTATGGTTTGTGTTGATTTGATTTTACTTCAAAATAGCCAATGCAGGAGTGAAAGGAGAAAAGATCATTAAGGTACAGGTTTATCATTTCTTACCTAATAAATCCAGAGTTTCTTCCTTGGGGGCCAACTATTAAAACAAGAATCCTGCACATACCATTAGTTAGTCAGTATGAAGGCAAGTGCAAAACCCCATAGCAGATGTGTGCCTTCAGATTGTCTGTCAACTTATGCTGACCCCATTAATTTCCTAGGGTTTTCTTGGGCAAGGAAGTCTCAGAGGTGGTTTTGCCCGTTCCTTCCTCTGAAATATAGCCTGCAGCACCCGGTATTCCTTGGTTGGCTCCTATCCAAGTACTAACCAGGGCTGACTCTGCTTAGCTTCCAAGAGCAGATGGAAACTGCTCAATGTAGATGTTTAGGGGCCTTCGAAATAAACAGAGTTGGAGGGAGTAGACCACATCCTTTGTGTGTAATGGTTCCCACCTTCAGTCTCTGAAACCTCCAGCCGAGAGTGGATCTTTGGAGTTTCAGGGAGGAGTCCACCGATTAGTACAGACTACGGTTTCTCAACCAGGATTCCATGAAAGCCTAGGGTTCTGCGAGAGGTTGCCAGGGGTTGCCTGAGAGATGGTGACTGAAGACAAACAAACATTACTTTTTTAAGCTGTACACAAAATCTCTTATACTGTACAAGTAAACCGCTCGGATTCCCAGTGATTGGGCAGTATATAAATAGATCCTATCATCATCATCATCATCATCATCATCATCATCATCATCATCTTGAGACCTGAACATTATTTCAAGGGTTCTCTCCAGAGCAACAAGTTTGAGAAAGGCTGGTATATACAATACTATGGTAGATGAACCCATTGTTGGACTTAGTGTAGGGCAGCTTCCTGTGTTGCTGTGCTAAATATGAAGCAATCGCCCATATGTTCAGTTAGCAAACTTGAGAACGACATCAATAAAGTAAAATCTTATTTATGCAAAAACCCATGATGTTGTGATAATAAAATTACAACTTCCATCAAATAAAACCCATCTTGATACATTAATGACTTGTCAGCCACACTATGTAGCTAACCAAAAATACTCAGACAGGCATGGTCTTGACACTGACATACAACAGATGGAAAATTAATATTGTTGAATACCTGTGAAACTGAAATTCTAAGGGTTGCAAATAACAGTACAAAAGTTATTAGTCCACAAAACTCTTCCTAGCCTTCCTTCCTGCAGATAGCAATGTTAATTATATGTACTACATCTGCATCCTCAAAAATGAAATGTAGATTAGACCAGTGAGGGACATGGGCTCTTGGAGATGTCTCATCTACAGGTTTGCCATGAATCAAGGTTGACTCGAGGGCACTTAACAACAAGGACAGTAGTAAAAGATTAGTAAGGGTAGCATAGACCAGAGTGGAAGAAGCCAGAGAGCCAGGTCATGTCCCCAAAAGTAAATATCAGTTGTACTGTGGACCCGAATGGTCCCAGTTCAAGTGCTGACTCAACAAGAAGTTCAGGTCAACCTTCCCCACTTTGGTGCTTTCTGGGTGTTTTGGACTTCAGCTCTCATCAATCTCAACTGCTATGATAGATAGTCGAGAGTCCTGGGAGCTGAAGTCCAAAGCATCAGTAAGACACCGAGATGGAAGGATGCACGTTTTAATCAAACTTCTCTCGACCTCAGAGATCCCCTTGCCACAGCTGTATGCAGGTGTTGCATATCTGACTGGGTTGTTGTCAGTTTATTAGATACTGAAGTACTTTGAACATCTTAATGCACTAGTACTGTATTAATTGCCAGTATTTCTGTGGCCTTGGTGTTTCTTCTTCTGACACTCAGGAATGAGAGAAAGGAGCAAAACAGGATCTGGACTAGTCAGCTGTCCCTGGCAAACTGACTTGCAAAGATGAGCTGTGGCACTAAGTCTTGAGGAAAAAGCCAACCTGTCTTCAAGATGAGTTCTCACCATTTCCTATTATAAGACAAGCCTTCTGCTCACACTCCCACACCATCTAGCTTCTTCCAGCGTAATGGCAGAGAGGGGTTGTGTTTTATGGGAGTGATCGGTGACATGGAGAAAGAGGAGGAAGGAGTCATTGTGTTTTCAGCTTGCCTTTCTTGGCCAAGGCAAAGTGTATCCAGAAGTTCATGAGTCAGTTTCATCTTGGCTCGCCAGTGGTGCATCCACTGATGCACCAGTGGTGCATCCAGACTGCTTTGTGCCCTGAGACACCTGCAGTAACACCAAGAGATTTCCCTCTCCTTGTGGTTCTGTCACTGTCCAGTGTACATGAAGGAGTAGGGGCTGAGTTTTCCTATACTACTCTTTTGTTCAGCCTGTGTTTTTACTTGGAGAGTTTTCGAATGCAGCTATCAGAAGCACATTATAAATTCCCTATAGGCAGTCGCTAATAAGACTCTTTCTTCCTTGGAAAAGTATCATCAGTTTAAAGTTCTCAGATTTCTTGGATGTTTCAGAGGCTGATTTCTTTACCCAGGCATTCTCATAGATATCTCCATAAATGATGTACTTTTCTTCTGCTTCTTCCACTTGTATCTGCGGTGTGTCTTGCCCACATTGTTCTGGTTCCTGTTTTTCTTGACACCTGTCAGGCCCTGTTATCAAGATAATCCTGACATGTCTGAGCTGAGAAATGTCTTTTTTGCACCACAGCTGCCTAAAAGGAATCTTAAGTCTGAAACATAGCTTGTTGTATATGAGGGAGGGAGGGAGAGAGGGAGAGGACAGATACAGATTTTTTCCCCTCAGTATTAATGCTTTGCTGTGTCAGTTGCTGAATTTTGTTACTGGTGCATACATGGCACCATATTGTAGTCAAGTTATTATACAAATCACTAGGCTGTACAGCTTGGGACCCGCCAAACCAAAATGCTCACATAGACTGTGTGGCCTTCTAGGTTGTTTAATAGTCTCCAGCCCTCCTGTACAGCCCTCCTCAGGGAGTAGAAGAAGACAGTCCCATGAGGTACTCACTGTGGGTATGGTGGATTGTGTCAAGGCAGGTCAGTTGGGTCACATGCTGCGCAGGTCTGGACAAATAAAGCATTAATTCACCAGCATTACTTGCTGTATGACTGCTTTGGTGACAGGGTCTGAATCAGACTGCTAAGGGCAAGAAAGGATAGGTGATGATGATTCCATCATTGGTGATACATCCATCTGTCTGCTAGTGGGCTTCAAGCCTTATAGACAAATGACCTCTGCTGTAACTCCAGACTGTTATATGAACACTTCCTGCTCAAATTTTGCTGTTGTGTGCCTTCAGGTTTTTCTAACTTGTGGCAATCCTAAGGCAAACCTATCATGGGATTTTCTTGGCAAGATTTGTCCACCCCCTGAGGCTGAGAACATGTGACTTGTCAAAGGTCACCCGATGGGTTTCATAACTCAGTAGGGATTCTCCGGTGTCATAGTCCAACACTCAAACCACTATGCCATGCTGCCACATTCCAATTTCGTTACGATACATCTTTCTCCTTACCTTTTGGGATGACCAGCTGTCAAGTGAGAGCCATTGTGGCATAGTGGTTTGAGTGTTGCACTGAGATTGTGGAGACCAGGATTCAAATAGCTACCTGTATGTACTGATAATATTACAACAACTTTGGCATGGTATGTTAAGGATTGATTTTTGTAGACAAATTCTTCTTTTTATTCCCATGTCTTCCACCATGAAATTGTCATTGTGTCACTGACACCAACCTCTTTTAGGCTCTTCACAGCCAGTAGTTTGTGAGCAAAGAGATCTTGCAGCATCTCTGAGACTAACTGAAAGAGACAAGTTGGCAGCATGAGCTTTCATGGACTTGAGCCTACTTTCTCAGATGCACCTGGTAGCAGTACTGGATCCAGTAGATTGTAAGTGACTGCTTGTTCTAGAGCACCTCTTTTTACTCCTGCAGGGATCTAGTGCTCTGTTTCCTGAAAGTGAATGCCTTTTTCTCCTTCTGCACCTGACCCTGCAGGTCCTTGTTGTTCTCCAGGCACTTTGCCCAAAGCAAGAATGTTTGCTTATCTGTCAGGTGCTGTCTCTAGCATTGGCCTGCTGGGGAAATTGCTTACCTTTGATACGCAGAGTCTGTAAAAGGACATGATTTTTTGGTCAAATGAGAGATGGTTATTTGGATGATGGTTTGTTTCTTCCTGTTGAGACTAAGCTCGCGTAGTTTGCCTAGCCTTTAAGCAAGGGAAAGAGAAGAAAGTGGGCCTTTTTGCAAAAGCGATTTGGTAGTCCAAACTGGTCCAACTGGTTAGGAAGCATTTGGGGCTGGGCTAGCTGGCATCATGGCAGCACCAGGATTTCCTTGTCTGGCTCTCACAATTGCTATAACTGTTTTCTTTGCCGAACAAGCAGGATTTAAATTATTCTCCCCCAAAGTGGGAGTCATGCTGCCCTTCAGATGTTGTTTGGCTGAAACTCACAGCATTTTCACCATTGCGTATGTTGGCTAGGGCTGTTGGGACTTCCCACAATGTCTGGAGGGCCATGTGATTCCTGTTGCTGTTTGAATCCCTACCCACAACATGGGAACCAGTTTTACCTTGTTTTTATAATGGGCTGTTCCTCTTCTCCCATCTTTGTCTCTTGTCTCAACCTATTTTAAAAAAAAAAGGTTCCTCAACCCAAGTAAATATGACACACCTTCAGTTAAGACACTATAACCTTCTTGGAGCTACCAATCCATTGGTTGCATTTCAGTGATTCCAGGATGTTTCCAGTGCAGTGGAGATATTTGGACATACCAGGGCCTAAAAGCCATGTCACTGGATAAGACATGGGCCTGGGGGTTTTCCAGAAGAGGTGGGAGGATGAGATAGAGGTGAATTGGAAGAAGATGACAGCATATTGGCTGTAGTGCCAAAAGCAACCATATTCAAGGACTCAACAATCTCCTTCCTTCCAACATTGGGAGCCTGAGGCGAATAGAAGGATTGTTTTAGGTTGCAGTTGGTTTGCTAGTCACAGGTTCTAGCACCAGCTAAGATAAAGCATGATTCATACCATTCCCTTTCAACCTCAAGAATCAAAACACGGCTTTCAGGATTTGCTACCAAGCAGCTAGTTTTGCTTGTGCATAATGAGGCCTAATTTGAAGCCTGGCTTTGGAATATGGAAACCTACACCCCCAAATGCGCACTCTCCCAATTAGTCCCTTCCTCTGCTTGGTGGCTGTGTGAGAGTCTTCTCTGTTTTGGTGCGCATAACAGTGGTTTTGTTCACTGTCTTGGCGCGAGTTGAAGCCTTCTGCCTTCCAAACCTCAGCTGAGTCATGTCTGGTCATGACGGTTAATGCTTTCCCTGGGATGCCTTGTGTAAGCAAGCAGTTCCCAACTTGCTCTCCTCCAAGGAGCTGTGGAGTCTGTGCAGAACCAACTCTGTAAAAGTTTTTGCTGTTTTGTTTTTGTTCTTTCTGGGGGAAAAAAAAGGTTTTGGAAAGCCCTGTTCATTGTTGATTAGATCCAGAACTTGGCAGGTTATAAACTTGCCCAAGCTCCCTGCTCTCCCATTAATCTTAATGGTTGAACAGTTGTGACTTTCAGAGTTTGGTTTTTTTAAAATGTTGTTTTTAAAGTTTTGTTACAGCAATTCTGCGGTCTGTCTGACTCAAAGGCGTGGGATGCCTGCAGCGTTTATGTGGATAGATAAATTATCTAATCAGACTCTTAATCAATTAAGAGCATGTTCATAGTGGTTGAGGATGATGGAGGTTGTAGTCCAACACATCAGGGGAGCACCATGTTGTGGCAAGCAGAATTAGAAGTCTCCCCTGAATTAGCAGAGCAGCAGATTTAAAGTGCATGTTTAAAATACTGTGATGACACTTGAAGAGAAGTCCAAATCCTAGAGAAAGCAACCACCATCTTAGCATTCCCTTTTCCCTCTCAAGAAAGAGAGAGAATGCATTTTCTAAAATGATGTTTGTTGTTTATGTACATGTGCATCGCCTAAAAATGTGAAAAAATATGGACAGCTATGTTAGATCAGACCAAAGGCTTATCTAGTCCTGCATTCTGTTCACATAGTGGCCTGTCAGTTGCCCAGGGAATACCTGCCAGCAGGTCATGAGGACAGCTACACAGTCCCTCCCTCCACCTTGCAGTCCCCAGAAATTGATGTATTACATGCCTTCGAGCTGAGTTATGGTGACTTTTATCCTAGAGTTTTCTTAGCAAGATTGGTTCAGAGGAGGTTCAATATTGCTTTCATCTCAGGCTGGGAGTGGGACTGGCTCAAGATCAACAATTCTGTGGCTAAACAGTGGGTTTGAACCCTGGTCCAACACTCGTACCTTATCTGATACTGGAGGTGTCATACATCCATCCTGCCTAGAAGACATGGATAGCTACCTTTAAAGCTATCCAGGTAGGCAGCTATCACTACACTTTGTAGCAGTGAATTCCACAAGTGTAGCAACATGCTGGGTGAAGAAGTACTTCCTTTTGCCTGTCTCTGCTCTTGCTTCGAAACTACTGGTTTTACCTGTATGCATAGTCAATAAATTAGTTGACTAAAGTTTCTGTCATTGACTGACAGCCTGAAATTATTTATTTGTTATGTTTGTAACCCACCCTTCCTCTCAGGAGCTGAATATGGCAGTTGAGCTTTGTTATAACCCTGTCAGCGAAGTGGACGGTGAAGTGACTTGCCCAGGGGCTGCACTCTCCCTTGGCCCTTGGGCACCAAATACTGAAAGTGCCCAACTCCAGCTGCCAAGCACAACCTGATTGCTGGCAAGCAGTGCTTGCTTGCCAAACACACTCCTTGGCTTTCTTTTCAGTTTTGTACAGAAATTAGACATGTACATTCCTAAGTCAATTCCATATTTCATCTATCATACGACACCTGTATCCATGAGGGATATGATCCAAGACTTATAGTGGAAAGCCAAAATTGTGGATAATGGCGAACCTTATATTTCCAGTGGAAATTGACCATAGAACCAATCTGAAGGGCCTCCACCACAACTCTGTGCTGATCTTCCACCAGAAATTGACCATAGAATGATGGTGGAATATCACCAGATGTCTAGAAAGACCTTTTTTGCTGGATGTGCATAAGTGAAACCGTGGTTGCTGGTCCTGCAGATATGGAGGGGGTTGTACAGTTGTCCTGTTACTTTTTGAAGCCACAGTTATTTCCGTCAAGCACTATTAGCTTACTAGCAAATGGTAGAAAGGTTCTTATTATGTACCTTCCAGTTGTTGCCAACCTGTGGCAACCCTATCATAGGGTTTTCTTCACGAGATTTGTTCAGAGAGGCTTTGTTTTTGCCTCCCTCTGAGGCCGAGAGTGTAATATGCCCAAGGCCACCCACTGGCTGGATCAACTTACACTCTTACAAATGCTGTTTCGGGCAGCAGCCCTGTGTTTCTCATAGTGTGGAGTTCTTTGTTGAGATCACATTTGACCAATTGACAGAGCATAAAACTTTGCTAATGTATTTATTCTGGTGGTCTAGGTGGGATGAAAGCTGCTTTTTCTTTCCTGGCTGCACACTTGTAGTTGGACAGCTCCCTGTACAACCTCACCTCCCTGCCTTAGATTGGCCATGAGGATGTACCTTAGTGGAGCCTATGTGGTTTAATGGTTTGAATGTTGGACCGAGACTTTGAGGAAGCAAGGTTCGAAGCCCCACTCCCTGAATGACCTTGGGCAAGTCACACTCTCTCACCCTCAGAAGAAACCAGTGGTGAATCACTTCTGAACAAATCTTCCCAAGAAAAACCCATGATGGACTTGCCTTAGGGTTGCCATAAGTCAGGAACAACAACAACAATGAGGTACTCAAATGCCATCGATCTGTCACTTTGCTGTTGGGAAAGAAGGAGAGCCTTCCTTTCTCCTGTGCAAAAGCTGTTCCTTTTTCTCCAGCTATACAGGGCAAATGTTTTACATAAAGAGACAAGTGGATACCTCCTTGCACACTTCCTGAAAAAGTACTTGCGCTGTTGTAACTGGAGGTTACACCAATATAATTTACCAACAGGATTTTGGTCTTTGAGTATAGAGTTCTTCCTGGGATTGACTTTCCTTCTCCCATTTTCCCATCAGTACTCAGAAGATGGGATCCTTCCTTTCACTCTTGGTGTAACTGCTTCCATTTTCTCTCTTTCTCCTCTCAAGCGCTCTTCAACATTTTGGGTCAGACCTGTGGGCCTTCTCAGTGGCTGGTGCTTTTGTTTGCTCTCATGGTTTTGTTTGCTTGCGAAAGGCAAATCTTGGCAGACTCTTCATAGCAGAGAACTCAGAAGGAGTTAATGTCTGGGTCGTGACTCTTGGCTGAAATCCCAGATGGAAAATCAGTTGGCTTTGTACAGGAACAAACAATATTTTTTACCCAAGCGGGAGAGCTGAAAATGGTAAAGAGCCAAGTTTGTGGGTTAGGGCCCAGGGGCTGTAAGTCGGAAAGCTCTGTAGATCAAGCGGGACTGCAGACAAAGGCAGTGGCTGGTTTTGCTTGCAGCTTTTCTTTGTTGCCTGGCCCTTCAGCATTTGTAGTGTCATCAGCTTTTGTGGAAAGGGCTACCTAATGAACAGCACTTCTCACAGATTCTGGTATAAACTGCCTTTCATTCTTCCTTCTGTTATGCAGTTGCTGCTAAAGGCTGGCATGTACTCACATGATCAAGATTAAATTCTGCTACCCTAGTTCCATCCTGAATGCAGCTGATCTCTTCTGATTTTGGAAGCTATGCAAGATTGCGCCTGTTTGCTATTCACACGGGATACCAGCATACGATGCCACAGTGGGAACCAGGAAAGAATCCTACCTGAAATGCTGGAACGCCATTGTTGCCAGTCCAAGCTGACAGATCCTGGGCAAGATGCACCAATGGTCTAGCTCAGTATAAGGCACCTTCCTATCCCCCCCCCCCCAAATAAATGTGTGTTTCTGCTGACTGGTGTTGTTAAAACTGGGTTTTTTTACTTCTTCTCCAGAGAATCCTACTTGAGAGTATGTGACTTGCCCATTATCACTCAAGGAGTTTCCATAGCTAAGCGGGGATTTGAACCCAAGTTTCTAGAGTCCTGGTTCAATACTCAAAACTACTATACCATGCTGACAGTCATTGTTCTTAATTCTCTAGTGACCTTATATTGCAGCAATAATGTTACCTATACGAGTTTTATCTTAACTGTTTTAATTTTGCAAACCCGCTTGAGCTATCCCCTTTTAGGAAAAAAGTAGGATGAATATATCATCATCGTCGTCATCATTGTCATCATCATATTCACAGACCACAATGTAGTTAACACATCGGCTTTAACAGTCACACTTCTTATTTTTACAAAACACACTAAACATCTGATGCTTAGATTCAAAACAAGAAGAAACCATCTGTTGCCACTGCATGGCTGTCCTAACGACAGTTGGAAGCCTTTCTCTTCTAACAAAATTAGGGTAGCTAATAGTTTGAGGAACAGGCTGGAAGTGTGCAGCTGATGGAGCCAATGTGTGTGAATATTGGTTGGCAGTGGCTGAGCCTATTCAGCACGAGGAGGAGAAAATAGTATGGGATTTTTGCAATGGGATTCCCCATATGGAAACTGTGGAGAAAACAGTCAGGCGTATCAGAAAAGCTTTCTTGTGCCAGTAGTTCAGAAAAAAACGATGCTGTGCTGTTCCTAATCTTTAACAAGTCTTCACTGTCACCATTGGTCTGAGGAGGGTTTGCAGTAGACCTTCACAGAGATCTTCACAAATCTCACAGTGGCAGGGGTTGAAGTTCACACTACAACTGCCTGTTTGCTAAATTATTTCCTTCCCCCCCCCCCCCCAACACACCTCCCATGTTTTAAACCTGACTGCCTCTTTTGGATATTTTGTACATTTTCTAATGGTGCCTGCTAAAAAAAAAAAAGCCCTGTCCCCAAACCCTGCCCCTTTTCAGACATAAAAGGAAATATTGCACAGGTTTACACAGGAGAGGGGGAGAGACATATCCCCTTTGGCTCTCAACCTCAGTGCAAGCTTTGTGTGCTGAGCTGCTCTGGGCTTGCTGCCAGTTGCAGACGGCTACAGTAAGCGGATCTATCCTCTTCCGCCTCCCCCTCCTTTTTGCAGCCATCCCATCGGCTACTGGATGTTACTGGAACCAAATGGAAGTGAGCCTGGCCTCTCCATGACTGTGGAGCCAGTATACTGAATGGTTGCCTCATCTGTTTGAATATTCTCCAAGGCCTTCAGAAATGTGTACTGTAGTTAGTTAAGAGTTTTTCCCTTTTCTTTTTAGCATTTATTAGCAATCTTTCCAAATGTACATTGCAGTTGTCATGGGGACATTTGTGGCTTTCCTTCAGGGTTTTTTTTTTTTTTTACAAACTTTACCTATTAGCACTTGTTCCCAATGCAGGACTATGAATTTTAACTGGAAGAATGGTCAAATAATGTTTTGTTTTGTTGGCAATGACACATATTAATAAGTAGGGCTTGTGTCCTTTAAAAGAATAGTTTGGTTATAGGGTCTTAACTGTTCAGTAATGAGTGAATGAAGAAGAAATAAAAAGTGCTCTGTCCTCCCAGCACTGAGAATATATGTATTGTATCATGTGCCTTCAGTGACACTAAGACAAACCTATCATAGGGGTTTCTTGGCAAGATGTATTCAGAGGAGGTTTGCCACTGCCTTTCTCTGAGACAGAGAGAGTCTGGCTTGACCAGTATCACGGCTGAGCAGGAATTTGAATTTAGGCCCTTCACAGTCTAACACTAAAACATCCTGTTTCTTCAGTTGTAAGTAGCAGTTATGGCTTTTTCCTTCAACACTTCAAAATATTGAAGGAAACATAAAGTATGAAAGTTTTGTTACCATCTAGATAGTCTTGCTGAAACTAAAAGCCAGATGGTTTCATTAGTGAAGACTGCAGTTATGTGAATGTGTATTAGGGAGGATATCCCACTAAATTCTTGTTCTTCCTTAAGCAGAGCTAGATTCAGGTTGCTTATGCTCCTGAACCAGCTGGCCATCCCTATTCAAAACTCCTTTGCTGTCAATTGCTTGTGCCAGAGTTTTGGGGAGGTTCCTTTCCAAGACTGCTACTCCCACAATCCCCTAGCCACCATGTCCAGCAACCATGTTGGCTGTGGGATTCTGGGAGTTTTAGTCCAAGCTCTGTCTGTACTTTCTTGGGATAGATGGTCCAGACTTTCTCTGGCAGGAGACACATATCCTTCTTGTCTGGCCTCCCCACCCACTGCTGCCATAGCTGTGCTATCTTACTTGGGCAAACATGCCTCTCCCTCTCCACCCAGGTGTGAAACATCTGACCCTGACAAAACAAGTGAGCAGCACTTGAGGTGAAGAAAGCTCTGCCCAAGCCTCTTTTATGGTTGCTGCGTAGACCAAGGGTCTACATTGCTAGATCAGGTTTGATTTTTTATGGTTTTGATTAATATGTTCTCTCTAGGAATCTCTAAGTCTTCCAGCGCAATTCCTTTGGAAGTTGACCATAGAGTTGTGCAAGAGAACCGAGAAGTCCCTAGAGAAAACACTTCGCTAGGCATTTGTAGGTCCTCCAGCATGATTTGATGATCAACTTCTGGAAGATGTTGATTATAGAGTTGCACTGGAGGACCTGGAGATTTCTAGAGAAGTGTTCTTTCAGGTAACAACAATGGTGGGTTTTGTATATTTGCATTTTTTCCACATTCATAGGGGTCCTACATCCCTAACCCCAGCAAATGTGGAGGGTCCACTGTATCTGTGACCTCAGCTTACAAGAAAACAAAAGGTATGGATATTGGACGTAGAAAGCATGTTCAGGTAATTTAAAAAATTGGTGCAGATCTAGTTTTATGTATTGAATGGCTGTGGGGTGACTTTTGTGAAGCTGCATCCATTTTGTTTTAATGCTTCAGTTCTCCAGATGTAAAATGAGTATGTGGGAACCAAATTTACACTTTCCTGTGGGCAAATGGTTAGAACATTAGACTGTGACTCTCTGGAGACAACGGTTTGAATTTGCACTCGGCCATGGAAACCCATTTTGGCAAGTCATACTCTCTCGGCCTCAAGGGAGAGCAATGGCAAAGTGCCTCTGAACAAATCTTGCCAAGAAAACCCTGTGGTAGGTTCACTTCAGGGTTGCCATAAGTCAGAAATGACGGTACACAGCAATGAACATGGGCAACCAGAGCGCTTGGGAATGGTTAATAGTGTTGAGTCAGGTCACATCAGTAGCAATTTATGGATTTGTGCATAAACTGAGTTAGGGAAGTCCAGAAACACCATGAAGAGAGGACGGGACAGTGGTGTCAGCACTTAAGTTTGCTAGCCCTGGGTAAGTAAATATTTCCTGGAAAGGTGTGTTGAGTAAGAAGAGGGTTCTGTTTTTTTCCAGATTACTGGAGCAAAGGCCATCTGCTCATCTGCAACTTCTGAGCTTTGTTCTAAAGCCGGAAGTCTCCTAAGATGTACTTCACAGGACATTTTACTCCTTATGTGTCAGTATACTTGGCGGAGGGGGAAATCTCTTCTTAAGCTGACAAAAAGGACTGGAAATGTAGAGACTCCAGGGAGTAAAAATATCTAGCTAAGTTGGGACCTAGTGAGTCAGCGTTAAAGAAGATAACTGCCCACAGACTTCAGACTTCTCTCGACTGAACAGAATTGTGAGGGGTGGGTGTAAGTGTGATATGTACATGTAGTGGTGAGCAACTGTGGCAGATCCAAGTCCTGATTTTCACTCCCAGAAAATGCTGGCAGCCTCATGGCCTGCAAAAAAAATAAGACCAGAAAGGAACTGGCTGGAAATCAAATTCTGGTTTTGAAAGATCAGTACTTTGCAAAATGTTAAACAGTACAGCCCAGAAGTTGCTGTGGTAAGAATTCTACCCCAGTAAAATTTTCCCTCTGTCCCCAAATTTCTACCATTAACAAAAACGGAGGCAGTGAAAATAATTCACACTAGATTTTTATGTGTGTTATGTTTGCATTCACTTGGTATGCCCTTTTGATTTGGATGCCCAAACACTATTTCTAAACCCTCAACTGGATTTTTAAGTGACGTCCATGACACAAATTTGGAGACTGAAGGAAAATTTGATGGGAGGGGGACAGCACCCTATTTTTGCCTTCTCAGGAGTTACACCCTGTATTTGGCCCAGAAGGTCTGAGGAATCTGGAGGGGCTGAGGGCTACATGCCTCCAAGGCTGCTCTTTGCTCACCCTTGACACACACACACACACACACACACACACACATATATATGTGTGATAACTAAAAATCTAAAATAATACAAAAGCTTTCTTTGGGTGGATCTTGGCGCACTGAAAGTTATATTTGAGCTACTTGGGCCTGCCTTTGTTTTTGCAGAAGGTGATTTTTTAAATGCTGCAGCTAAGGGTTGCACACAGCTAGAATGGCCCAGATGCAGTTAGTGGCCAGGTCTTTCTGCCAGTAAGACTTGCTTAGAAGAAGGACTTGCAGCAGGTACTGCTTTCAGCGTCCAGAGTAAAGCTACACTTGCCAAAATTTCCTCGCCAGTACACTGCTGGAAGGCCCAGGCCAGTCATTATTGCTCCACTGTTCTGTGTCAGCTGGAGAAATGTTCCTGTACATTTCCTGTTTCAGTCTTCAGGAAAAACCTGGCTCTTTTCCATGTTCAGCTGGATGCTGTGCGAACCAGAAAATGGGTTTTTCTCACACTGCCAACAGCCAGACTTTGCATGGAGTCTCTGCTCAGTGGAATGCCTTTGCAAACTAGTAGCCTGAGTTTATCCTGTGTTCAATGGCTAGAGGATGGGAGACAGCATCCCAGGGAAAGAGAAATGAGCAGCGGAAGGTCCATCGAGGTCTAACATTCCACATTCCCTAAGTCGCTGTTCTTTATTTTCAGATGGCAAAAGCTATTTTGCCTTGTCTGTCTGTTTAACACTATTGGGGTATGCTCATTTGTAGGCTTTCCTTTAATCCTTTTCATTTGGGCTGTAATAAACAACCTTCAAATCACATTGAACCTTAATACAGCACACTGAAATCGATAATACATTGTAATTTTGGAGTCTGGCATTTCTTGGAAAGATGTTCAGATTCTTGCTGCAAAACACGCTACGCTTATTTGAAAAAAGTAAAGTGGAATGAACGAATCCTTTTTTCTTCTTCTTGTATGCGAATGCCTGGCTTGCACATCAAAACAATTAAAACGGAAGTAAGGAGCAGCTGCAGCCGCTTGGAAATTTCTAGGCTTTCCCAATAATTACATGAGTGGCAGAATTATCCTTTCCCAACCTGAGCCTAAAGTGGGGGTGGAAGGATTGTTCTGCTCTGCTAATCCAGGCCAGATTACAACCTTGTAATTGGATCCTTGTACAACAGGCTCACTTCTGCCATGCAAAGCTGGTTGTTCGCTCAAGAGCAGCTCCTGGAGCAGAGTTGCCTTCTGTCTGCTCCGGTGTTTGTGTGTTTAATGACTTTTCTCTGTATGCCAGCGCTAGGGCTTCATGCTTAAACCACAAGGCTGACGCTGCTTAATCCTGGGTTTCTGAGAATGTTTGTGCAGAAAGATGCTCCAAGGCATCTTTTAAGGCCCGCCAAGGGCTTTTGTCTTAAGAATAGACCCATAATTGCCGTCTGCCCAAGAAATGGCTTCCTTTTGTAAAGAAGAGAATGTCAACAGAGGTGAGAGAGCAGACAGACAGACCTCTTCCTATGGTAACATGAGCAGTTTGTGCGGAAATTCCCTATGACATTCCTATGTTGTTGTTCTTAAGAGTCCTCCAACCTATGGTGTCCCTAAGGCAAACATATCCCAGCTTTTCCTTGCAAAATCTATTCTGAGGCTGAGAGAGTGTGACTTGTCTGAGGTTGCCCAGTGGGTTTCCATGGCCAACCAGGGATTCAAAGCAGATTCCCTAGAGTTGTGGCCCAATGCTCAGGCTACTACATTCCTTACTGTTCCTTCTATCCCCCTAAAAAGTCTACATCAAAATGCCAGTTTTGCCGCAAGAAGAGGCTAGTTCTTCGAGTTGTAAAAAACAATCCCACTTGTCTAATTTCTCTGGTTTAGCAACAGGTATTCTACTTCTCTTAATCTTTTGGTAAGGCAAGAAGAACATTTTTTTCTGATTTGGAATAGAACCTGATAAGTTTGGGATAGTACACTTCCACTATCCAAAGTCCTCAATCCTCTTTCAAACCCTCATATGCATAACAGAAACAGTCTGTGGGATCTTAGTCTTAGCCAGACTCCCCATCTGTAAGTGATAAATACTGACCCCATGTTTCATAAGTCTTGTAAGAAATTCTACAAAGTTAAGATGCAGCTCTGAACACCTGAAATGATGTGCATTTTGTGAATGCTAAGGGTGGAGATATTGCTGCTGCTTCTTACAGAGGAGTGTTTCAGCAGTGAGAGAATCCAGTGGTTTGTGTTGAATTGGCTGCATTGTGCACCTGGCCCTGATTTGGCAATGTGGGCCTCAAGTACCCAATTCCCTGCCTCAGTGAACAACTCTTTGTGGCTCCTGTGAGATTTCTGGCAAACCACCCTGTTATGTAACATCTGCTAACACCAGCAAAAACCTAGCCTTCCTGACAGGGCTGGAAAAATCCTAGAAACCGAAGGCTGGCACTAGAGATTTGGAAATGGTTGGGATTTGTAAAAAAAGAAGCTGTCACTCTGAGTATAAGACAAAAGTGAAAAGGGAGGTGTTTAATTTCCATAACACCAGCCTTGCATTTGTATCCCATGGCTGGGCAAAGTTACCTTTTGGACTACTACTCCCAGAATCCTCCAGCCTGCTGGCTGGGAGATTCATAGAGTGATATTTTGAAAGGTAACTTTATATTGCTGTACTATATTTGTAGGCATTTCAACTTCACTTCCTGATGTTCTTTCCTCTTTTTGCCTTCTTCCTTTTTTCCCATAAGCTCTGAGGGATTCTCAGTCTTGCACATCAGTTACAGTCCTGCACTTTTGGAAGGTGCCAGAATGTGTGTGTATTTGTATTTGTATGTGCGCATGCGCCATATGCTGTGTAGCTGGCAAATTAATTTCCATTCATTAATGTGATCCCTCTTTCCTCTCCTCTTTCAGCTCAGAATGTGACTGTGGAAGAAATCCTTACTGCCTACAAGCAGGCCTGTCAGAAATTAAACTGCAAGCAGATACCCAAGCTACTGAAGCAGATCCAGGTACGTGCATTCCCTTCAGTGTACAGGACAAACATTGATCAGATCTGGCTGTGAAAGCAAGAGGTGGGTTTTCAGAAACACAGCTGAAAGCTGGTTGCAGCTGGAACTGAAGGCAGTAATGATAAAACAAAGGCTGGCCCAAAGGCCATGGTCTTGTCTTGGGATTGTATCACAGGCCTTCCCAAGGAGTTGTTTTGGATGGATCTTGCCAATTAGGAACAAATGAAGCTGTCTTGTATTGTGTCAAAGCACTGCTCCATCTAGCTTGACCTTGTCCTTGCTGACAGGCAACACAGCTTACCTGTTGCTTTCAGATCTTCCCAGACATATCTGGAAATGCCCCCCCTCGATTGAATCTAGGATGTTTTGCACATATGTCACATGCTTTTCCATGTACTCCCTGTAGCTGGAACAAAGACAAAGAACAGGTCCTCCCAAACAGCTGAAGAGGCCCACTTGTATTAGATGCAGACTCTCAAGCTGTGCCTGGAAAAAAATCAGTGCTTAAATGAAAATATTGCATCCCTTTTTCATGAACCCCAAAAAGGCTTATATTTTGGCAGGTAGGGGTTCTGGTGGCAGGGAACTAAACTCACTAGCACTCATGTCGGGTTATGAGGTCTCATGTTTGTTGCCCTAGAATGCCTTCTTCAGAGCTATGGATGTTGCTTCATTACAGTTGTTTTGGAAAAGTGGCAGTAAGTTTTTGTACCCCACCTCCAGCCCCAAAATAACAACCATCCATTTGGTCAGTTGGGAACTTATAGTTCAGCACTGACAGAAAGTGGAATCATATCTCAGATTAGTTTCTAAAATCTAAGACTGGACCTAGGAATAATCTACCCCAATACCAAGGAAGGGAAGTTTCCCTAGTTTGGGGTCTTTCTTTAACCGGACTTTGATATAATCCCGGATCTGAAGCACTTCTGAACTGATTCTTGAAGGAATCGTCTGGATCAGAGAGAGAGCTAGCACTTGGTATGTTCGGAAGATATGTACATTCCTCTCGTGCTCTCCTTATTCCCCAATCAGAAACCATTCTTTGTATACTGACATCCTTACTCTGTTCTGCTCTGTTACAGGAATTTAAGGACCTAACACCCAGGATAGATTGCCTCGATCTGAAAGGTATGGCCTTGAGCTTCCTGTTGATCAAGTGGAAATGATAATTTCTTGCCTACAGGCAATATGATCCTCACAATTTATATGTCAGGGATTTTTTCCATTTACTTCTATTTGAAAGTAGTCACCTTTGGGAACGAAGAGTTATGAAGAAGGTGAGAATGAACTGTGTTGCTAATTCTGGGGCCATGTAAGACGTAATACACAAATTGGTGAATCTGGAGGTCTTGTTTTGGCTGGTAAACTCATGAAATGTTTGCTCCAAAGCTGGCACAGACGTCTGCTGCTCTGCCAGTATTCCTCTGCCCTCCTCCCATCTTTTCATTCATACTCAATATCCTTTTTCTTGGTCCCAGATATAATTTTTTTAGAATAAGCTTGCATATGTTTGGAAGGGGGCCAGATTGTGTAACCATGCTGGCACATGTGAATGAACAAACAAACATTGCAGACGTAGATGCAGTCTTTCCAACGTGAGGCAAACACACATGTGTGCTAACACACACACAATCTTGATTGGAGCTACATGGGGTCATTTAAGAGAAGACTGAGAGGTGACATGATAGCCATCTTTAAATATTGGAAGCGATGTCATGTAGAAAATGAAGTGAGCTGTTTGTTGCTGCTGTTTCAAAATACTAACCAGTGGATTCGAAGAACAAGAAAAGAGATTCCATTAAGCATTAGAAAATATTATTTTATTGTGAAAGCAATTTGACAGTCAAATAGATTGCATCAGAGGGTGGTGGACCCTCCATCTTTAAGCCAAAGTTGGATGAGATTCTTTCAGGTGTACTTCAGTTATATATTCCTGCATAGCAAGGGGTTGGATGAAATGGTCCTAGTTGTCCCTTCCAACTCTTTGAATTCTATGGTTCTATGATTTGTACCTATTGTCCTGCTCTTTCACCTGATTTCATAACTGCAGACGCTATCCTTACAAACACATCAATGTACATCCTGTTTGTGCTACAGAGGCAGGTTGCTGATTTCAAGGTGTGTTTGTGTACCAAGTTTGCCTATAAAATCTCAGTTGCCAAAGAGAGGCTGAGTCCAGTGGGCAGGGCAGAAAAATTGTCAGAGCCTCAGGCCTGGGAGGATGGGAACTTCATCAGAGCAGAAAAGCAGAAGGTTGCACATGACAGCTGAGCAGATGGTATGTGATGGGGCAGGAGGAGAACCAGCCGCCGCTTCAGGTTATCTGGCTCTGTGACAGAAGTAAAAGCCAGGCCTCTAAACATTCTTCATATCCATTGTACAGTTAGAAATCTGTACTGTGGTGCAGAAAAAATGGACTTGAGTTTCCTTTTCTTGTACATTTACAAAACAAGTTCTTAGTTCTCAAGAAAACCAGAGTTCATACTTTTCTTTTCTGTAACTTCACATCTCAGGATAACCAATTCTGGGAGTTTTCATCCAAAAAAGTATTTTTCCCAAGCTCTGTGTGAGAGAGTTTTGAAAAGGGATGGATAGGGCCTGTTGAAAGATATGGGAAGTGTTCGAGCTGATCTTGGTCATTCCTAGGGTTGCCTTGCTTTTGGTTATTGCAAGTTCAAGAAGTTGCATCGAATGTCCCTGGGAGCCACAGGAACTAATTGCCCAAATCTTTTTGTGTGCACCCAGGTTGTTTTTGGCACATTCCCTTGCTCCTGATTTGCATGTGATAAGCTTTTCTTGAAAACCTGCGCTTTCCTCTACTCTATTAATAATTTGAAAACTATATTTTCCTTTTGTTCTTTTAAGGCAGAACCAAACTATGCATCAAGGCCAATTCCTTGGTCTGAAAAATAATGAAAAGCACCTGTGAGCCAGACATACCCAATTCTCAGAGACTGCAGGATGCATCTATGAGCCATGCCACTGCTCAGGACTCTCTGTTCCCTCTTATTCATGATGTGAGCTCACAAATGAACACAGCGTGAGGTGCAAGCAGATCATTAAGTACCTACGAATCTGCCTGCATGAAACTGCTTGTCCAGTTAGTTGAGAGTTTGGAAAAGTTTGGAGTTTTTTTGTACTATAGTTCCCAGAATCACTCATCCAGCATCTCTGTTTTGCATCCAGTCTCTTGGACACAGACTTAGTCAATACCTTCTTTCACAGACCTCACCAACTTTGTGGCTTTCCACATATTTTGGACTGTGTGTCATGTAATCACTGACCAGTGGTCATGCTGGCTGGAGCTGATACGAGGTTTGTAGTTCAAAATACATAAGAAGCACCAGGCCTCCCTTTCTAAAAGTAAAAATTGGAAGGGGTTGGGATGAGTTGTGTCACCAGTCTTAAAACCACACTTCAGCTTAGAAATTTAGAAAATCATCTATACATTGGTTCTAAATTATACAGAATCCGTTTCCCTTAAAAAGGGAATTTTTAAAATTTCAAAGGCCCACCTGAATAAACAAAAGCATTCCTGTGGAAACGGTAGGTTGGAGAGAAATGCTTCTCCAGAAGACCTCAAAACACAGGCAGTTTGTATTGGAGAATATGGTCCTTCAAGCAACCTGGATCTGATCACTGTGAGCAACTGATATTTATTCTCTTGCTTTCTCTCTTCTCCCTGCATCCCAAATTGTGACTTCTTGGATTTATGTAAATTGTGCCTCATGATAAAATCTTATGAACAGCAGAACCTTTCAAATCTAACACTGTGTTTGTTTGTTTCATTTCCAGGGGAGAAGTTGGATTACAAGGCTTGTGAGGCCCTGGAAGAGATATTTAAGCGCCTCCAGTTCAAAATAGTAGATTTGGAGCAAACAAACCTAGATGAAGATGTATGTAACATATGTAAATGTATAAGAAATGTTTATTCATCCCCCCCTCCCCCAAATGTCCTTCTGAAGAGTTAACTGGGCAGAATCCTGCAATTCTACAGCATACAAAATGTACTGTAGATATAAAGAATTAGATTTGCCAGGCTGAATATGAAACAGGGTTGTTGCTTTAGAATTTTGCAGATCCACAGATCAGGAAGGCTTATTGTGAAGTTTCATCATGCAGAACTACATCATCACTACTTTCTCAGTTTCCAACCCACTTTTTAGCTCCTGGTTGTAACACAGCAATTTACTTATGGAAAGCAGAGCTTGGGAGGGGACAAAAAAGCATCTAGCTCTATTGTTGTTGGGCACATAGTAATAACATCATCCTCTGGTACCTCCTGAAAACCCTTGGGAAGTCAGGCAGGGTACTTGTTGCTGTGTATGCAGCCACATTACTGCTTTACCCCAGCCCAGTAAATAGCCATGTTGAGGGGATGGGTTATGAGGGGAAGGAGGAGAGATTCCATAGTTTTGCCTGATGGAACTTTACAGTAAATCTTCCTAATTGAGGATCTGTTAACAGTAAAGCGATATTCTGTATTCAGCCTGTTAACTCTAATGAGGAACCTCAGTCTAACCTAACACTTTGTTGTGGTCACTGTGCCCACCCTTGCACCTTCTGATGGGAGGGCACAGATGAAGAAGGTAGGTAATGGCATTTTGGGAAGTTATCACCACCTTAAACTTGCTTTGAATGCCACTTGAACATCTTTCACGTAGAAAACACAGCAGAGTTAGACTCATTTTATGTAAACACCATTCATGTAGAAAAGTAATGTATCAGATTAAGACTGTGCTACCAGCTGTGCCTATTTTTTATTTACATGGAACTTTACAGTGGAATTGCCCACCTAGAGCCCATAGTTATCCAGTTCAGTATTTCACTTCAGGATTCCAGGACCACAAAGTTCTAGCATCTCATTTGTAGCAGCATGGAAAAATCTGGTTGTCTCTTCAAACAAATACAACATGCTGATTTGGGACATTTCTCGCAACAGGTTCATTGATGACATAGACCAAGTCCTACAAAATAAATAATTTGTGGTTGAAATCTGGAGCAAGGCTGCTCTGAGTTGTTTCTTTGGCTTGCCATACTGGTTTTTCAGGGCCATAACTAGTCATTCCATTGCCTGGGGCCATCTCCCAATTCTGTTTTCTCCCCACCTTTTCTAAATCTGGCAGTGCATAAATGGAATGAAGAAATCATCTGAGTTATTTCATTGTAATAGTTTCTGTTAAACAGTAATACTAACTGCTAGGCAATTGAGAACTGACTTAATAAAATAGAGGTAACTCGACTCTAGAGTTAATCTGTGTATCTGTGAATCATTTCACTATCAAGTTGGAATATTTTAAATTTTAAATTAGGCAAATATTTTAATGGAAACACTAATCATGAAGTTGTTACATCATTATGTAAGTATGTGCATATGCATACATAAGGAAACTAGTAAAAACAAACCCTGCTCTAAAAGTCAACACAGACATCTGGAACATTGTGTATAATTGATATAAACTTAAATGTATAAAACATCCTTCTCAATAAGAACAGGAGCAATAATGATTGTGTCCCTTTTAATAGACGAAGACCTCCACTATTTGCAGATACTTAGGGTGCAGACTGTTCTTCTTCAGAAATGTATGCACATGTGTGCTGGCCAGTTACAGCTAAGTGTGCAGCATTACATGTCCCCACATATCTCCTCCCCCACCACTTTTATTCCTTGACTGAATATACTGTACTGTATTAGTCTGCAGAAAAAGGTCCATAAGCAGTTGTGAGGGCAGCTTTCTGGCTGGTGTGCTGCAGTTTTGTGTGTGCTTCTCTGGGGCCACAGTTATGGCAGTATGATTCCACTTTAATGCCATGACTGCATCCTTTGGGTTGTATGATGAGGCAGTAGAGCTCTTGCCAAGAATTCTAAGTACCACTCCCTAAATTACAAATCTCAGGAATCCATAGAGTGGGACCATGGCAGTTAAAGTGGAATTTGGGTGCTATAACTGTGTGGTGTGAAGGGGCCCTGGAATTAAACCTCACTGAACACAACAGGAATTGTTTCCAAGGGCACATACACAGAGTTTGGGCTGTATGCTTTGAGAAGCTGAGATCTGCTTTTGGTGAATTGCCCTGAAAATTGCATCTTAACATCACAAAGAGAACTTATGTGTAATCTCATTTTAACCTAAGAGGCATTACTATGTCACACAGTCATTCTCATTTTGCACCCCAGTCTGGGTTGCACCCAAAGCAAGTGTTTTGTATTTCACCAATGCAGTTCTGTGTGAAGTCAAAGGCTTTCATGGCCAGCACCCATAGTCTTTTGTGGGTTTTTCGCGCTATGTCGCTGTGTTCTGGAAGAGTTTATTCCTGATGTTTCGCCAGCATCTGTGGCTGGCATCTTCACAACATGGCCACATAACCTGAAAAACCCACAAAAAACAATGTTGTTCTGTCCTGATACTGATGTTCCTCCCTCCTCCTTCCCCCTCTCTTGTCTTTGCCAGGGTGCCTCAGCGCTGTTCGATATGATTGAATACTATGAGTCAGCCACACACCTCAACATCTCCTTTAACAAACACATTGGCACTCGGGGTTGGCAAGCTGCTGCACATATGATGAGGAAGGTTTGTATTGGAATGTCCCCCCCCCCCCCAAACTTTAATTGCATTGCTTTCAGACAGCATAGAAGAAAAAGAATTGACGCTGAATCTGCATCTTCCATGCACAGCTCAAGCTTTATTGTCAAACTACAACCCACAGTGCCAGTCAGTGCCATAAAAGGCATAAGATTTCCCCTCTCTGCAGTTTTTTTTTTTGGAGGGGGGTAGTGGTGATGGGGGGAAAGCTCTTTGTTTTAAGGCAGAGAATTGGCAAGTTCTCCACAATTTCATGGGCCTGGTGAGCATCAGATCTAACCACCCCCACTGAGCCCAGTGAGAGGAATGCAGACTCATTTGCGCTGCTCTGTCTGGTGCTTGTTGCAGACATCAGGACCCCAATGGGACCCAGCTCTCTTGCAGGGAGGATAAACCTCTTTGCCGTTCTCTGCCCATTCAGGAACTTGATAATCTCCTGCGTTAACAAGCTTATTGCTCTCGCTGTTTCTGGCTGCTGGTAGAACATTTTTCCCTGCCACCAGTGGAAAGCTAGATCCAGCTGAGAGGAATCGTGGGTCAGGAGCTAATCCTGCAACTGCTGTTCTTTCTTTGTTTCTTCCTGTAGCACCCATTTGGATCAGTGTGACAGTGTGTAGGAATAGTGGTGAGGCAGTAGTGGTTGAGGTGTATCCATCTCAATGAACAACAGTGCAGCCTGGCTTGATTGTTCTTTCATTACTCTTTGTGGATCTGAAGACTTGAGATTTGAGATGAAGTTTGGTCTTGTGTGCTTTCAAATTGTTTCTGACTTATGGCGGCTCTATCACGAGGTTTTCTTGGCAAGATTTGTTCCAAGTAGGGTTGTCTTCCTCCAAGGCTGAAAGGGCATGACTTGCCCAAAGCCATTCAGTGGGTTTTCATGGCTGAGCAGGGATTCTAACCATGGTCTCCCAGAGTCCTAGTCACATTTTCAAACCACTACACCACGCTAGCTCACAAATGTCTCTGTATATAAAACTACCTTAAACTGAGTGAAAATATTGGACCTGATACGGTCAACCCTGACTGACAGCTCTTCTGTAGAGTCTCTGGTAGGAGTCTTCAGTGGGTTTGCTCTCTGAGGTCCTTGCCTAGGCATTTAGCCTAGGGTGCCTGCCTGCAGAAAAGATACCCACTTCCACCAACACCACTTGGGGAACTAATGTCTGGGGCAACCACACATTGCCTATCCTTCCTTTAAGATCTTCCTAATGACTCAATGAGAGCCAGTGTGGTGTAGTGGCTTGAGTGTTGGTCCAGTACTCTGGGAGACCAGGATTCAAATACCAGCTCAGCCAGGAAACCCACTGGGGAGCTTTGGCGTGTTCTCCCAGCCTAAGAAAAAAGCAGTGGCAAACCCTCTCTAAACAAATCTTGCGAAGAAAACCTTATGAGACAGTTGCCATAAGTAGAGTCAACTTGAAGGTACAGAAGAATAGCAGTCGCAACTAATGACTGAATAACATGACAGCATGGTTCAGAACATGGTTTGGCAAAAGACACTTTGGACTCAATTGTCCTGAGCTGAAAAACATTGTTCTAAACACGTAGACACTCTTTTCTTGACTCTTGCTTTTTCCTACAGACAAACTGTCTCCAATACTTGGATGCCCGCAACACGCCACTCCTGGATCATTCTGCACCGTTTGTGGCACGTGCTTTACGTATCAGCAACAGCCTGGCTGTGCTTCATCTGGAGAATGCAAGCCTCTCAGGGCGTCCCCTCATGTTGCTAGGTGAATAGTTTGAGTTGTCCTTTCTTTCTCAGTTTGCCAGATCTTCTCTCTTTTCTCATCCTCTCTTTATTTTTAGCTGTTGTTATCCTAATGATGAACGCAGTTGACTTGTTTCTGTGAAGGTGGCTTCTGTCCTTTTGAGCAGCATACATGCACATGGTTAATATGCTTGCCTCTTTGTCCACACAAGGGGCTAACCCCACTGCTGTGGGGAGAAAAAACGGCACAAGCCCATTTTAACCTCTTTTCTTGTAAGCTACCATCCAGCTTCCTGAAATCGTCAGATGAGGCTAGATGCTTCCTCCTATTTGGCAAACTAGAACCCTATTATGGTTGTGAATCTTTCCCTCTGCCCCCTCTCCAATATTTATCAAACTTACAACCTACTCTTATTAGTAAATTCTAGTGGTATTCTGTGTGAAGGACTTCTCAGGCCCTTACATATCAAGGGGACTTTGCTGCCCTAAACTTAGAAGGTAGTTGTTTTTGTTTATAGTGTGGATACTTACCAGCTGAACTACTTGATGGGAATCCTGTTCAGCCTCTTCATGAGTTTGTTCTTTCAAGTGTTAGGCTAGGGTTGACTGTTAATGTTGAACTCTGGCAAGAGGTCTTTTGTGCCTCCTAAAATTTGTGAGAAGTACCAAGAGTGGCTGTATCAAACTGATATAATGCAACACTAGTGGCTAAGTTTTTGCATTCTTGCTGAGGGCATTAATAATAAATTGGAGCCAGCCTCACGAACTTTAAAATGCAGACCTGTAGCAATAATGAATGAAGTTTGAAAGAGACTCTCCTTCAGTTACAGTTGCTGTATCCTGGGAGCTCACAGACAACTGCCAGGCTCTATTTGACTTTGTGATTTTTGTTTGATTATTTGTTTCAAACTTCTGTAAATGAGCAGAATGGAAGATTTAGTACTTAACTAGTGTATACGTCTTATTCCTCTCCCTCCTCTTTTTTTCTCCAGTGTGTCTGTCTAGGGAAGACATGAGCAACTGTGGGAGGCCAGGAGACCTTGGGGAGCTGGACCCTTCACCTCTAAAAAAATAATGATTGTATGTCCCCAAATATTTCCCATTTCTGGCAGGCTTGTAACTTATCCCTGCTGCCTCTTGTTTCTTCTGGGAATGGATGGATGAATGGAGAGATAGGAAAAGATGAGAATTTCAGTGGGAGCATGTTCTGTTTCTTCCTTATGTCCATACCTCATCCAAGGATCCAGTGGGATTGGTCTGCCAAATAACTATTCCAAGCTCTACTATGGAGGCAGGGTCATTAACAAATTGGGCAGGCAGATGACTGGTGGTCACCAGAGAGACAAGACAAAAGCAGGACATCTCACATACTGATTTTGTTGTTCCTTCTGTTTCCCCTTTTTTTCTTTTTAAGCGACGGCTCTGAAAATGAACATGAACTTACGGGAGCTTTACCTGGCTGACAACAAGCTGAACAGCCTTCAGGACTCAGCTCAGCTCGGCAACCTCTTGAAATTCAATTGTTACATTCAGATCCTGGACCTGAGGAACAACCACATTCTGGACTCAGGTGAGAGATTCCTGTGGCAGCTATAGTATTTTCCCACATGAATTTGTTTTCACATCTGCTGGGAAGACCTTCTTTGTGTTCCTCCAGCCTCACAGATACACCTGGTGGAAACATGGGAGAGGGCTTATCAGCAGCTGGGAAGTGGAGTTGAGTGGGGGCACTTAACACACCCCTGAAATTTCTCTGTGAAATATCTCCATCAAATTCTGTGTCAAAAAGGGTCTACTTTTGTGACTTTAACCCATTTATGCAAAGTAAGGTGGCTTGGTTATATTTGTGTATTTTGACAGTTCATTTTAGTGTTGTCAGCCATGGGAAATATAAAGGAAGGTGCCATAGTCTGAAACAAAGTTATTTTAGAAGTAGAATAAAATAAAAGGGTTTTAAAAAAACTTTTCAGGTACTTTTTGAGCCCCCTGAAATTTTCTCTCTCGTTTGTTGTTGCAGCTATTGAAGTCAAATAAAGTAGGTTGCAGGCAGCTAGTTCTCATTGCAGTATGCTCATTTTCAATTATTAACATATTTTCATTTTAGTTGTGTCAAAGGGGTCATGAACAAGAACTTGTTGTAATCTGGAAGAATAGGGTTGTTCACTAGTTAATCGATGAACTCATTAAATCTTAAATAAAGATGTGTTTATTGAAATTTCAGTATCAGTGCTAGTAAAGTAATCAAAAGATGCATAAGATGGAATCAAATTAGTGTCCTCAGCTTTTCCTTAGAAACAACAACAACTCTATAGTTATAAACAGAAGAATCAGTATAATGCAGGGAGTTTACAGTGCTGTTACTATGAGATGATAGAAATCTGTTTCTAAAAGGAACTAAACTATATATCAGTTCCTTGAAATAAACATTTGTAGAATGTACTGGTGCTGTGTTCTAAATTTGTATTCTTTTCTTTTAAAAAATATTAATAAATACTTAGCACAGTGTGTTAAATTTCCTGGATGCAAAGTAAAAGTTTATAGATGATGGGGCAGAAGTGGATCAGATGAGACAATAGGTGCACCATTGTGATCAGAGCTTGGAAAAGTAACTTTCCAGGACTTGGTTGTAGTGACTAGTGTGTTTATGTGAGACTGTGCTGATGTCAGGGCTAAACAGGTGCTGGGACTGTCGGGAGGATGAAAAGCTGTTGACTGAGACCCACCCTCACGCCCTCTTTCCAGTTCTCTTCTGTCTTTGCTTGACTGTTTTGTTGTTTGGGTCACAGGGTTGGCATACATCTGCGAGGGACTGAAGGAGCAGCGGAAAGGCCTTGTCACACTGGTGTTGTGGAACAATCAGCTGACTCACACTGGCATGGCCTACATGGGGATGACACTGGTGAGTCAATTCTCTGACATGAAAGGCAGATGCTGTGCTGAATTCTACTGGCCTCTGTTATCAAAACACAGAAACTTGCATTACACTGAGTTAGATCATTAGGCTTTATAGATCAGGACTGTCTATTCTGACTGGCGGCCGGTCTCCAGAATGTCAAGCAGAGGGCATTCTGATCATGCTGTCTTGTCCTTTTAACTGGAAATGCCTGAGATTGAACTTGAGACCTATATGCAAAGAAGAAGTTTCACCACTGAGCTGTGACTTTCCCTTTTTTTAATGCTCCCCTTTGGTTTTCGAACCCTGTTTCCGCTTAGCAAGCTTGTATTAATGTATAAATTTACAGACTTTTGAATTACAAGGTATAGTGATGACCTCTTTCTTTATATGGGTCTTAAACAGAATGCTTATTTTTGTGAACAGATCTTAGCCATGGTCTTGTGTTGCCCTGCTTGCTAGACTTTGTTGAGTCTGCCCTATGTTGTGCCCTGGCCTGCCCACAGGATATGGATAGGACTGCCTGCTGGATTGAGGTTAAATTTCATCTTCCTACCAGTTTTGATTTAATTCACTGGGCTTGTGGCTTACTTGAGATGGCCAGACTTCCGCGCAAAAGAGCCATACGTTAAGAAAGCATTTAATTTTTTGAGCAGTGCTTGAACCCAGAACACAGTAACCTATAACATTCCCTGTTTGTATCTTCAGCCTCACACCCAGAGCCTAGAGACCCTGAACTTGGGGCACAACCCCATTGGCAATGAAGGTGTCCGCAACCTGAAGAATGGTCTCATCGGCAACCGCTCAGTACTTAGGTTGGGCTTGGCTTCAACCAAGCTGACCTGTGAGGGTAAGCCATTCCTTGCCACATCCCCGAGTCACATGGCTCTCTGCTACCCAGTCCTCAGTGGTGGAGATGCTACCACAAGAAAAGTTTGTCTCTTGGGTGTGGGGCTCACTGGGTGTCCTATGTTGTCCAGGGGCTGTGGCGGTGGCAGAGTTCATTGCGGAGAGTCCTCGTCTGCTTCGACTGGACCTACGGGAGAATGAGATCAAGACAGGGGGACTGATGGCCTTGTCTTTGGCCCTGAAGGTCAATCACTCATTGCTGCGGCTGGATCTCGACAGGGAGCCAAAGAAGGAATCGGTATGTCCCTGTTTTTGCAAGCTTGCATGTCATGTGTCTTCCATCTTGTGCTTTTATTGCTGACTGGGGGAAGGATGGTTGTGAAACTTTGGCTGTGCAGCAGAAGTTAAAATACTATAACCCATCCAACCACAGCCTACAAAATCACCCAGTTCACCTTTCACCTTGAAGTGAAGGGGTGGCAGAAAGAGCTTGTCCCATTGTCAAGGAACAAAGAGTGACATTTGGTGATCTGGAGCCACCTATGGCTGGACTCCCACCCAGTTTGGAGACAGAAGCAGCACAGAGTGCCCTGCATGAATGGTAGGATTATCCCGAGTCCCTTCAGTTTAGAAATATATTTAAAGGAATTTCTCTCTTTTCTTTTGAGTAAAATGAAAAGAGGCCCTCTCTTTAGTGGGATTTCTTTTTTGTGATACATAATCTCAAGTGCCCAGTCTGTCTATGAAAGAGAGCTTTCAGCATCCTGTGAGCCCTATCCCAGCTCCTTAGCTCAACTCTACTCCCAGAGAGGAGCATGCTGTGTTTGAACCTTTCAAGATCCCTGGAGATGTCTGTCTTGAATCAGCTATGGAGAACCTGCGCACCAAGTCTCTTGCCCTCTTGGCTTTGCACAAAACAAGACCTTGTGTTTTCCATTCTGAGCCAAACAGAGGAGAGAATGAGTTTGTATACAATAGCAAAAGCAGACATTTCATGTTCTGGATGCAGTGGGACATCCAGAGCTTGAAAAACAGACTGGAATCTTGGATGAATTGCCCAAACATCCCCTGTTAATAGTTATTTCAGGCTGTTTCTGCAGAAACCTTAATTGGACTTGCCTTTTGTTCTCAGGTTTAGTTCTGTCCTGTTTTCCTCTTCTCCCATATAACACTGAGATCTACAAACCTTTCCATAAATGAAAATTCATGCAATCAAGAGCTGATGTCAACTGATAGATTCAGCCTTGGTTTGCGGCCTTCTTGTGCTCTTCCTTGTTACAAACCAGCCATATTGACTTCCAGGTCCCCACCTCAGCCCTGGTTGCAGTATACTCTAGTTTCAGCCGAGTATTACTGTTGGACTGTGTTTCCTTGAATGGCACATTTTAAAAGCTTCCTATATTGCAAGGTAGTAATTCAATTCCATCTGAGGTGCAGAAGGCATTGTCAGAACCACTTGATACCTGCTGTCTCAAATTTCCTTCTCAAAATGTTGTTTTCCTTGATGTAGCAATGGTGTCACTCTCATGAGTGAGTGCAGAAGCAACTGACTGGTAACTATGCTGCCTTTCTTAAATAAATTTCCCAGGGAGCGATTGAGGCTCAGTGTGCCGCACAGAGGTGATAAAACTTGAGTTAAGTAAGCAGGCTGTTTACCTTTAACTCCACATCTGTGGATCTTTGGGACAAAGAGACTTGGGATCTGTCTGTGTATTACATTTTTAAGCTGCTCACTAGAGATGTCTGGGTGGTGTACAGAATATAAAACCCTACAGTGTTGGCAGTAAGATAATGACTCAATGCAGCAGAAAAGGAGAGTTGCTCAAGCTGTAGTGAGCAGCTTGTTGCCATTTCCGCATAAAAACTGACCAGATCCTCTATGCTATGCCACATCTGTATTCAGACTGGCAAGACTGAAAAATATCAAAACTCGCATTTTCACACCCCCAGATTCTGGGACAGAGCAGATTTCCTTTAAATGAACTGTGCACCTCTTGTCCTTCTGCAGCTGTGTCATGTTGTGTGATTTGGCCATTTGCCTCATCTTTTGCAGGTAAAAAGCTTTATTGAGACACAGAAAGCCCTCCTGACAGAGATCCAAAATGGCTGCAAGCGCAACTTTGTTTTAGCCAAAGAGAAGGAAGAGAAGGAGCAAAAACTCCAGCAGTCTGCCTCCATGCCAGAAATCACGGTTACAGAGCCCCTTGAAGAAGGACTGGTGGAAGATGAGGGGCAGAATGGGAACCCAGCATCCACCCCAGAAGAAGGGGAGGAAGTTCGGGAGGCATTAACGCCCCAAGAGAATGGGGCAGCAGATGAGAGAGTTGGAGGAAGCAACGATGAGTCGTCCGATTCAGATTCGGACACTGATGAAGAGGAGGAGGACAAATTAGAGATGAAGGATCTCTCTAAGTCACAGAAGCACAGCAACCTGAATCATGTTGCTGAGTCGCACAAGCTACCTTCCCCTGAAAAGACTAAGGATGTCCTTAGCTCTGAAAATGCACTTCCCCCTTTGAACACTGCAGGGGAAATCAAATGTGAATCTAGAGGGGTAGTAGCAAGCTTGCCTCCAACGCCACCCACTCCTCCTGGCAATGAGAGGCGGATAGCGGTCTCCAGTCCTGGGCGAGGCCACAAAATCTTTGTTGTGACTCGTGTGGAGAGTCTGCCTGAGAAGAAGGATGAGAACCACACACAGGCAGAGAACTCTGTTGCTCTCCAGGGAGTTCCCCCAAAGCAGACTAACCCCCCGGCCCAACCTCAGGCAGCAAAGACTGAAGACTCAGATAGACATGGCAGTGAGCCTGCATCTGAGTTGCGGGCCAGCTCTGAAACATCTCCTTCCACCCCAAATTCTGATTCAGGGGTGGAAAAGATGGACTCTGGGCCATGTGAGAGGACGTCTCACCACACTCTGTTGCCTAATGGACTAAAGATGGAGTTTGTCCATGCACTACCAGATGCATCCTTAAGGCGTGAGGGCAAAATTGCCAGTTGTGCTGTAGAACATGGTAAGAGTACAGTATATCTAAATCTTTGCATTACAAAAGAGGAGATTATTTATATGTCTATTTATACTAAATGTAGGTAGACTCTATCTGTCTGTCTGTCTGTCTGTCTATCTATCTATCTATCTATCTATCTATCTATCTATCTATCTATGCGTGCATGCAATTAACCAATTACACACACACCACTATTATGTTATATTATATTACATTATTGATTATTTAAAATATTTCTGTATTGCCTCCCAGCCCACAGTATAATTTACCTGGGAAGAAACCCTTGGAATATTTTAATTCAGACATAAACATTAGGATCCCAAAGCTTAGTAAACAGCATTTTAAAAAGTGTATTATTTTCCAACTATGATCTCTCACAAAACCCCTAGTGATCTCACTGAACCCTAGAATTCCACATAGCCCTGGTTGAGAAACCTTGGTATAATTTACAATGTATGTAATTTATAATTTTATAAATATATATGAGAGTGATAACTATCATGGTGTGGTGATTTGAGTGTTGGATTAGGACTCTGGGAGACCAGGGTTTGAATCTCCACTGGGCCATAGACATGCAGTAGGTTACTTTCTATGCTGCACTTTCCCAGCCTCAGAGGAAGGCAAGGGCAAACCCCTTCTGAACAAATCTTGCAAAGAAAACCCTATGATAGCTCCACCTTTAGGTTCCAGCCATTCTCACTTCCTTGTGGACACGTTGTCTGACCTGGTGTCGCTTTGTGGATGAGATGGTTGAACTACATGTGGAGTTTCCCTCTGAAAACCAACCATACCCAAGCACTCCATGTGAATGTCTGAAGAATGTATGTATAGATAGAATTTTATGTATAGAAAGAAAAGAGAATGTAGAGTCAATGCTGGGAGTAAGCAGATCACTTTCCCCAAGTCTTTTGGACTGCTGCTCCCATAAGCTTCAGCCAGCAGTGCCAGTGATGAGAAACATATGGGGATTGCCATCCAAAACCTCTGGAGGGCACCAGATTGCCTATCCCATCGTACCCTGCAAACACTCCTGGAATATGTGAGTGGTTCATTGGGTGGCTGACTCTCAGAATCTCCACTCTGCCTTTTTTCAGAGCTGAACTGTTCCAAGAATGAGAAGGAGCTGGAGGAATTACTTTTGGAAGCGAGCCTAGAGATGGGGCAGGAACCAATGTGACACTTTAGGTAAGGCACTTACAAATGCGCAGAGGGAGAATCTGTCAGCTAGAGGAGGGATCCAACAAGTGCTCAAACTACTCCTAAGGACACAGACAATTTATCCTTGGAATAGCTTCACTCAGGAAGGCCTGGTCCAATTGCCACTTCCTAAAAGCACAAGTTAACCTTAGTGATTTCACTGGGTGTTTGCTTTTTTGTATATACGCTTTAAGCTTGGGGGCTAGAGTCTGGTGGCTGAGGTTGGCCTTTTGAGAGTCCCATATGCCTCACTTATTGAAATCTGTATTTCCATTTCTCATCCTTTTCCAAACACATCGAGTAGTTATTAAGGGAGAAGGCCTACTTTGGGTTATGTGAAATGCTTGAGAGAAGGAGTGGGAAATACTCATTTGCCATGTGAGAAATGAGGGCAGTGAAAATGTGAAGTTTAGGAGATGCTATATTTTCAGAGTGGGCAGATTATAAATGAGAATAGCCACATACATGATGTAGTTGGGAAGATTGTATTATAGGCATTGTACAGATGTATAGGTAATTAGCCATTTGGTACAAAGCAGATGGCTTACCAAACAGTTCCCTTTATAGCCGTGGTCCTCTGAACTCTTTATTTCCCTTTCCTCCTTTTCTTTCAGTTCTGGACCCTTCTATGTCAAATGGGTTCGGTTTGGGAAGAGCCTATCTAGCTTTACTCCCCCCCTGCACCATGTGATTCTGAGGAAAAAAACCTGACTCTGCACTACAGAGGCAATACAACCCCCCTTCCAGAACTTCATTCCCAATTATGCCCCTCTCTCACCTTCACATTCTTGATGTCTTCCCTCTGAGAAGAGAGGCTGTGCAGCCAGGCTGATCAGGACGCAAAAGAAGTGAGAAGAAAAGTCCTTCCTTGAATACAAGGAGTGAACTCGTGATGCCTCCTCTGCTTTCCGTTCCTCTCTGCAAAACTCTAGCCAAGGCACTTGGCAGTGTGTTCCTTCTTGCTGGGATGTCCCTTCCAAAGGTAGTCACAAGGGAACTTAACTCCCAGACTTTGGTTCAATGGGCAGGAATCCTCTTTCCAGTCTAACTGGGAGTTACTTTTTTTGCTTTTTTCAAAAAAAAGAACAAAAGCCCGAGAGGCGAACAGCGCCTGCGTTCTTGTTGTCTGTGCATTAGACTTGCAACAGTCTCCTGGAAAACAGGACACTTAAAGAGAGAAGGGCAACTCTCCTGCATCAAGATGGAAAAACATTACTGTTTTGCAGCCTTCCCCGTGGAGAAATGTCTTTCGACCAGGCAAAGACTACTGAGGCTGCCGATCCACAGCACAGACTACTATTTATTTTCATTTTCATTCCCTCTTCTTAGTTGCACCTCCTTGTTTGTTCGTCTTTGATTTGGTGTCTATTTATAATGGAACGGGAACAGTTTTCCTTTGAATCTGCGATACCTTCAGACTGACTGGGTCTCCCTTCTGGTTTTCAGAGTCAGCCCCGTGTGGAAAATTTGCTTCACTTTGCAAAAAAATAATAATGGGAGGGAGGCTGTGGGTGTTGTTGGGGGTTTCTGATGGGGAAACAGAGAGGGCAGCAGAAGGAGTGGGGTGTGGGTGAGAAGGTGTTGTGCATCGATGGATGACTTTTGCCCACGAGTGAGCTGCTGTGGTTTGAGCCACTCTGACATCTCTTCATTTTCAGTGGACACAAAAGAAGAGAAGAAGAAGAAAAAAGGTAAACTTCTTGCACTTCCAAGGAAGATATCTCTCCTCCCCTCCCAAAGCCATACCGTGACAAACTTTTGGACAATGGGGGAGGAAGTGTCTATGGGGTATTCTTCTGTTTCAAATACAGTAAAACTGATGGTAAAGCTTCAGTAAGCTATCCTGGTGGGAGAGGGCAAGGTTGTTTTGGTCTTTGTCCCCCACCCTTGTGATAAAACTGACTTGAGAAACTTGAGGATGCTGCTGATTTGTGAGTAGTTCCATCTGCCCACTGTCCCTGAACTTAACACTTCTCTTCAGGTTGCAGAGTACCTATACTTATACCAGCGGTGAGTGAGAATGTAGCTCCAGTAACAGGAAGCCAACTCTCCTCTCACCAGGGCTCTTCACTCTTCAAATTTACTATTGTCCTAGAACCAGACTGAATTCCCTCACTAGCAAAACCGCTTTCCCTTCCTTTGGGAATCAGGGGCAAGGGGGTAGGTGGGAAGGGAAAGAACATTGCACCCTCAATTTAAAGCATGAGTCTTTCTTCCAGTTGTGTTCCTTATGGGGAGAAGCTCCAAGTTTGGTGCATCTTCTGGTAGGGTGCTCCTCCTCAGAAGTTCTGTTTTGGTCAGCCTGGTACTTGGAGGACTGAGCTTCTGCCAAAAAATGTATGCGATGTTCTGGGGTGGGGGAATCCTTTAATTTCTCAGGGAAGGGCCTTTTGCAGCAACCCCATCTCCTTGTCATGTAGCGCTCTTGCCCTCAAGAGATAAGCCAAAATACCTAGGACTGTGAGTAGAGATGATGGGGCTCACCTGCATGGTCTCCCCGACTCCCCAACCTGCCTGTTGCTGTGATGCATCCAGGCTCAGAGGTCCCAGAAGTTGTTATAGAAAGCTTGCAAAGTCTAGATGCAGATGGCCTCTTGGATAGTAGCAGAGGCTAAAATCTTTTCCCCAAAATTGTGTGGAGGGAAACTTTCTCACCAGGGAGGGATCAAGGGTGGGAGGGTGAACCGCCTTCTTTCTCACATGGTTAAGGTCTGCCGTAGCGGAAGGGGTTCAAAAGAAGTGACCATTCCTTTGGTTTTAGACCTTGGCGACCAGAAGCACAGGTGCTCTTTGGTTTGTTGAAATCCCCTTCTTTTTCTTCCCCCAAACACCCCGTCACTATGGCCCAATCCAAACTCTTAGTTGGTCCATAACTGACTACTTTGCCCCTCTCCACTGAAGCAAAATTTAAGGTACAAATCTTATCATTGAAGCAAAAATGAGGAGGACTCTCTCTTTTTCTCCACGGACAGAGGAAAAGGCCTCTCCCCTGCAAAAAAAGTAGGGGGTGTTGGCTGTTGGGTAGATGTAGAATCTAAAAGCTTTTTACTTTATTATTATTATTTTTTCTTAAGTGCAATAAAATCTTTTATCAGGGAGCTAGAGAGGACACTTTCGCTGCATGGAGTTTTCAGGCTGGAGAGGCAGAAACACAACTGTGTGCCCTTCATCTGCTTGTCCATGAGTCTCTCTTATACACACACACACAGACACACAAAGTTGAGATACACAGACACCCTTATACAAGGAATTTCTGCTGCGTGAACACTACATTTACAGAAAAGATGGCGCCAGTTTGATTTTGTGTTCTTTTTTCTTTCTTTCTTTCTTTTTTTAGAGCTAATGTTTGTCATTCCTTTCTGTTGTGTGTGGAGTTTTATTTTTGTTGAGAAACTGTCTTCTATTAAATGAAAAGCTGCATTCATCAAGTGGCTTATCTTCATTTCTTTTGGGGGGCTGGGCTGAAGTCATGGACAATATTCTTTGTCAGACAGAAAAAAGACATGTTATATCATATGCATCAGGTGGATGTCAAATGATGGCAGACTGAATTGAAATGCAGACTAGGAGCCCATCCACATTATATAAGATTAGCCTTGTGACCCCACTTTTAACTGCCATAGTTCCATGCTATGAAATCCTGGGATTTGTAGTTCCACAGGATACTTAAAATTCCCAGTCTTGAGAAATCTAGTGCCTTTGCTGTTTGCCTTCCAGTCAGTTCTGACTTATGGTGACCCCAAGGCAAACCGATCATGAAATCTTTCTTGGCAAGATTTGTTCAGAAGAAGTTTGCAAATGCCAGCTTCTGAAAATCTGACCTGCCACACTCAAGTCAGGATTTGAACCCTGGTCTCCAGAGTCGTCGTCCAATGCTTAAACCACTGCACCATGCTGGGGCTCTACAGCTTCCCCAAGCTACAAACCCCAGGATCCCATAGCACTTAGCTATGACAGTTGAAGTAGAATCATAGTGCTATTATTGTATGAAGTGAATGGGGCCCTGAACATACCAGGACCTCTTTCTGAGTACACAATGTCACCATGTTGACACCAAATTAACTGTCGTGGTTGCATGACACTGAGAAAATTAATTTCCCTTCCAATTGTAATGAATGCTCATGAGAATGAGAACCTCAAGGGTATGTGCGTGTGTGTGTCAGATGGTCCCACACTACCTGCCATGGAAAAAGTCCTGGCACTATTACATCCTGTGGTGTAGGGTGCCCCCAAAGCTTTGTGTTGTGAGTTCATTTCCATGGCTTCTTCCCCAAAAGTTTATTCAGGCCCTTCTGTGAATTTAGTGGGCTCTGCAAAAGGTTGCCTTGTCTTTAAGAATGCTCTTTAAATGCTCTTTCTCCTATGGATCCTGGAAGCCTGGGACTCACAGAGCAGGCAACTGGAAAATACTGTGGTGCTCCCTATTTTACCAGATGCAAGTTTGTCACAATTGTTCAGAAGGAAGAGTTACCTCTTAAGAGCCTTTAAAATGGAAACAATTATTTAGGAATCCACTGGGTGGCATGAGTTACCCTCCTTTGGGGAAAGCTTTATGGTCACTCATAGGATCACAGAGATGCCTAGATCTCAAGGGAACTACTTTTCGGTTTAGAAAAATGTGCCCATCCCTACCCCAGAAATTGGGAACATTATTTTTCTTGAGTACAACTCAATGTTTGCTAGGGATTTCTGGGAGTGATAGTACAAAAAACCCCCCCCCCCCCCAGCTCTCCTTTAGAGTTAGTCGCATGGGAAGATGCAAAGAACTAGACAGTTCAGCACATCCTCATGTTTCTAAGGTTTCAATAGCTGTTCTCCACAAGTATAGTTTTTGCAGCCATACGGGTGAGAAACGTTCCTTCAAGACCCAAAGATTTCCAGTAGTGTCACATTTTCCGGTTTTATGCATTTGTAAAACACTGTACACATATCCCTGGTCAGCTGTCACAGAATTAAGAACATGAAAGCATAAGAGCAGCCGCATTGGATCTGGCAAGAAGCCTATCCATTATGTTTATACCATCTGTCAATTAATACTGACTTTTCTGCCATGTCCCTGGCTTCACTTTTGCCTTTCTCCTTCAAATCACAACACAAAACTAAAATTGGCAATAGTGCACATTTGATTTCTTTTTTGGCCTCTCATTCTCTCTCACACACATATTCATAGCATTCATAAATTACACGCAAAACACAAAAGAGGTTCAAATGCGCCATTTAACATGAAACGTGAAAATGCCCCACATCTATTCTCATCCATTCCTTGGTGCAAATTGTTGCGTGTTCCCCATCAAAAGGAAATGTTTGACAGACTTCACCCAGAATTCAGGTAACCTTCCCCACATTACTTTGTCTGCTATGAAACCCTTGGCTAATTCCCAGAGGATTTTGGGAAGTGTTCTAGGGTGCATGCTCAGTTCACAAGGTATGGCATCTTGCGCTTCCCTATCACCCTTGCTGAACTGAGAAATTGCCCTAGAAAGTAGCCAACACATTTCTGCAGCTTCATATAGGGTAGCACAAATATACTTTTGAAATCGTTTGTCCCCCATTACTGAATTCATGTTACTAACTGATCAACTGTTTTGGGCAACCTCCACAGAAGCACAGTTCGAAATTGACCATCTTAATCCGTTCTGTCTGACTCCTCTGCTTCCTCTTTGGCACAGTACTTTTCCAGGGACGCCAGCGACCGCAAGTGCCCCATCCGGTGCCTAATGGAGTGGTCCAAGTTGACTGTGTACTTGATGTACTTCTCCCCTTCCTCCACCAGGAAAGGAAAGTCGCACGAAAGGAATTTCTCAAAGAGTTCTGGGTCGCCATCCAAAGCCATGATTTTCTCAAGGTCCTTGTATTTGGAGAAGAGCTCCTTGCAATTCTCGGTGAAGACTTGCCACATTGATGCCTTGTGATAGTCATGCGTTGGTTTGCTCTGCATCCTATCCTCCATGCACTGTAGGATCCAACTCAAGCGGCAGGGCCACTGGTTGGACAGGACCACCCAACCTGCCACCGACCGAGGACAGATTGTGTGCCTCAGAAGATGTTGTTGGGTCATCAGCCTGATGGTAATAGGGATAGTATTGACGATCCTCCTCATCTGGACGATGCTATCAGGGATATACCTGTAAAGGCAATCGTATTCATTGTGCAGGCAATGGAAAGCTTCATGGATGTACTGCACAGCCTGAGTGTCAATCTGATGCTGGTCCACCTCAATGGACGCTTCCATGTCTGTCAAGGCTGCCGCTTCTTTTCCTTTGGCCTTTCTGACTCCCTGTTCTACATTTCTTGTGATGATCCTGTACATCAGGTCTTCCCGAGTCTGGAAAGCCTCATGCAAGAACCGCATTTTGGATCGGGTGCTGATCTCTGGGATGGAAAAAGGCAGCGTCACAGTGCGATTGAGGTAGAGGTAGCCGTTGTCAGCCATGCCCTTCATGCAGCCAGCTTCCTCTAAGCATGAAACGATGACGCACGGGTCCACCACCAGGATGAAGATGAAGGGAGCATTGGTGTCCGAAAGGAGTGTGTTGATGGCATTGAGAACCCCAATCACCCTTTCTGGGTAGCACATGTCCAAGCTGGTGATCTCAAAGACGATCCTCAGCCGCCGCCTCTCAAAGATCTCCATGTAATACACGAAGTTGGTGAGGATTTCAATCTCTCTCTTCACCGCACTCATGAAGCCCAAGTGGCTGGTGAATTTCTCATCGCTGGTCATGCTCTCAATCTTCCTCTTCTGGCTAATGATCAGGTGCTTGATCACGGGAGCAATGGCCAGGACAGCCCCTGAGCCAGAAACAGCAGCGATGGTGCTGCCAAGGATCTTCAAGACACTGCCGTCTCTTATCCCCGGCACAAGGAAAGCCGTGGCAGTCAGGCCTGCGCCAGCTATCAAAACGACTGCAAGACCTCCAGCGGTACAACAGACTTTCTTTTTGACCTTCCACTCATTTTGGCTGAACCCAGAAGCAAATCGTGGTCTGCTTCCGACCACATGGTAGAAGCTGAGAGGAAGAGGCCCAAAATGGTGGCGGATATGGTCGCACAGGGTGGTGACCAGCCCAGCCCACAGCTTGTCGCTGCCGGCATATTGCCAGGCGCTGAATCTTATGAAGAGGAAATCAATGTTCTTTCTCCTGAGGTGGACCTCTGTGATGACCGGTTCATAGAAGACCAGGTACCAGAGGAGTGTGAGATAGCTCCAACCTTCTGCTCTCCGAGGCCTCTGGTGGGTCTTTCTATACTCATTCTCTTCTCTCCGAACCGATTCTTTATGCATACATCCTGGGTTAAAACAAAAAGGAGTAACGTTAATATGGGTAAAAAAAGAAAAAGAGTACAGTAATGTCAATATCTTGGGTAAATTAAAAAGGAATAACATCAATATGCCAACTTCACAATGCTCAGAAGAGGAAGATTATGTAAGGATGAGAAGAATTTTGGAAATTATACAAAAAATGTTTCAAAATGTGTTTGTCAAGGGCTGAAATGATGATACGATATGATGAGAATTCTATGAGTCTGTGATTCAGAGTTTAGGACCTGTGCTATGCAAAATTCGCATATTTAATTTCTCACTGCTCACAAATGGAGTATCAGCAGGCAGCTTAGTTAAGGTTTGGGTTTTGCAGTTTTCCCACTTTTGCTGGGCCCTGTGTCTTTAACCCCCACAAATGTGGAGGGCTGACTGTATAGCAGTTGCTCCCCTGAGCTGTTCAGTTCCACACCTGGGATGCAAGATCTTGGTCATCCCTTAAAAAGTCAAGAAATGAAAACAATGCACCATTAAAAGATCTTTCCTTGTAAACAATATGCCAAAACCTGGCAAAATGACGTTTTCTCCTGCTGATAGAAAGGCAGAAAGGAGAGAGCCAGTTGAGTTTCCCTAGGAAAAGGGCTGGACAGCTACCAAGGTGCATCCACGTTTTGCATTGCAGTTTCCCTGCCCACTCTCTGTGGAATATAAATGTGCCACCATTTGGATCCCCTTACTGACCCAGCTGAACCCTTCCGGTCGAGACTGACCTGCAATCTGATCAAGCAATGAATGGAGCCGCGTTCCACAGGGTGAGTAGAAGCCCACGGTGACTGGGGTGGAAGTGTGGCACAGGGTCTTGGACAGGCTGCAGCAGTAAATGTCATCCTCTGTCAAGATATCTGAGGAGAGGAAAACACTTTGGTAACCATGAACTTTAGTCATGATGGGGGAAATACATAACTAGGTGACATGGTAGAAGTGCCCTCCAGGTACATTGAATTGCAACTCTTATCACTTCCAGCCATATATAAGAAAGAGGTCTATACATTTTTAAAATCAAGTGTAAAGCTTTTATTCTTTTGTGAGAAGTGATGCCGCTGAAGGTAAAAATTAGGTCACAGTCTTGAGATGGGAGAGGAATATATATATATGTATGTATGTACCCTCCAACTTTTCATAGATGAAAATGGGCCAAGCAACATCAGAATGTGGCCAAGATGGCAAAAATTATTAATGAGGGAGAACACACAAGCTACAAGTGTCTGCAGCAGTTTGCTTTTGTCTGCGCTTACTGGGAAGGGCAAGGTTCTGCATATCCTCTCCTTCCACTTTAGTTAATGGAGTGCAAACCACTTTGGCACTTTGAACGCAGTTTGCAGCAACTGAAATAAAGCTGAGGGCGAGGGGGGGAAATAGAAGGAGAAGAGAGAAACTGGGACATTTCAAAAGCAGCTGAAAAAGTGGGACGACAGAGGATTAATCGGGACTACCTGCCAAATCTGGACAATTGGGAGGCAGATAACACCAGAGAATACCACCAGTCTCTCTGTTAATGTTCAAGGGCTGAAGTGAGCCTCAAAGGAAGGGGAAAGTCCCTGGATCATTAGATATTTTTGACACAGCGCTGTTTCTTCTTGCAGCAAAAGAGTGTGAACAATAATATAATAATTAGGTTGGGAGCATATAGGTGGAGTTGAGCATTCATCTGCAAGCAAACAATGACTGGCAGCAGGAGAGCGTAGGAAGTCGGCAGCTGATTTCCAGATCAAAACCCAGGACCAGCATAAATTGAAGTTGTGTATCATCGCAGTAAGAATCTAGTTTGCGCATGCAAAGCCACATTCTCCTAAGGCTTTCGTGTCATTTGTTAGCATAAGCATGAACTGTGGGCTGAGAGACCTTTGTTTGGCTAATAGCTAAAAATATAGTACACACATGTGCTTCCAGATGGATAGTTTGTCTAGTGTAAAATAAATGCACAATCCAATTTTTTAATAGTGCTATGAAACAATCTTATCTGGAAACACAATATATTTGCACTATATTTTAGCTATTAGCCAACAGCGAGTATAAAGTCGACCCCATGTTCTCCAAAATGAGTCCAGCATTTGAGATAACAGACCTCCATCTAGTAATTCATCCCTGAGTTTCTTTCTTAAATAACATAAAGGACTATGACAGTTATCGAAATAACAATTTAGTATGTAACTCGACAGCAATTACTAGAACGTAACTGCTTTCACCGCGTTACAGCAAAAACAACATTGTCTTATGGAAGCTTAGAGATGAAACACATTTATTATGGCACAGACTTTCATTATAAATTGCCAGTAGCAAAGGATATGAGAAAAGGAAAAGCTCTGCCACAAAGGATTAACATAAAGTGCCAGTGCCAGGCCTTTCTAATGAATAAAAGAACAATATTCAAACCAGTTTCAGAAGGAGACATTAATTAGGTTCCCAACTACAGAAAGTGTTTACAAGATGTAATAAAATGTTATACTTAACAGTTAATCGTCCCTTAAGAAATTATTATTATTATCATTTACATTTCAAGTGGTGGATAGAAAAGCCACTCAGAGTTAATTCTTTTTCCAAGGTATACGTTGTTCTTTGAAGGCTCACAACAACAACAAATATTCGACGTAGCTAGAACATTTTCCAATTTTGCTTGTTTTTTGTAGTTTGATGTTGTTAATAGTATTATTATTATTATTATCATTTATTTATATTTGTTGTTGTTGACAATCACCTTACAGAAGAGGAACGGGTTGTTAAAATTTTGGAGCTGGATGGATAAATTGGTGATGCCGATTAAAGAAAAACGATTGGGAATTGTTTTTGCTACATATGAATGTGAAAGGAGGAAAGATTTGGGTTGTGGATTTGGAGATCTGAAGCAATTTTGTTTATTAAGTCAGAATATTAGAAGGAGTAGCCAGCTTGTTGGGGGCAATTGCCATATATACCCAACTATAAGTCTACCTCCTGTATACATTGATTGATTGATTGATATGACCTATGGATAAGTCGAGGGTAAAACTTGGGGGCAGGTAATAAAGGATCTAAAGGATGAAGGAAAGGAAAGCAATGCCAAAGAACTTACAAAATCCCAGCTGGCATAACTATTTGTGCTCAGACTAAAGGCTGGATGGATGAGAAAGTAAAAGGGGATCAGTGCTTCCAGGGCAGATTAAACTCTTGCCTTTCACCATATATATATAATATAATATGTTAAAATACAGTACTTACATTGACCCATGGATAAGTCGACTCAATTTTTTCGGTTACTTTTTTAACCTCAATTTCTAGAGTATATGCAGTATCTTACACTTTGCAAACCGCTTAGTACATCGGTAAACGGTACAGAAATGTACTCGCTGTTGCTAAGCCAAGATGACGAAGCTGACGTACTTTGGCCACATTATGAGAAGTCACAACTCACTGGAAAAGCCAACAATGCTAGGAAAGATGGAGAGATATAGAAAGAGAGGAAGACCGCATGCTAAATGGATGAGTATGAACTTGCAAGACCTGGACAGAGCAGTGGAGGGCAGAGGGTCTTGGAGATGTCTCATCCAAAGGGTCGCCTTGAGTTGGGATCAACTTGAAGACAGTCAACAACAAGAACAACAGAAGGTATTAGGAAAGTAAGGCTGCTCACAAAGCTAATTTTAAAATCTATTTGTTAAAATCCTGATGTATCTGAAAGGCTTGGATGTGAAAGATGATTTTTCCTTTCTCTCATTCATCCAGATATACTGTAGTTGCCTTGGGTGCGTGTGACCAGTCTTACCTCTCCTGGGATGGCATTCTGCACTTGCCATGTGGGCCCTCTCTCCTGAGCAGAGGCAATGCGCTTCATGATGTTCCTCGCAGTGATGCAACCGTGTGATCTCCTCATCGGAGGAACTCATCAGCACCGGAGCTGGGCCACCTCCGACCACAGTTCCCAGGGAGACGGGACCCTACGACACAACAAAAAACAAGCAAATGCGCACCGTATTCCTCGACATTACCTTTCACAGTTGACAGCTCAACTTCCACCCCACCCAAGGTTGCATTTCAAGCCTTCTGTGAGCATCCCATCGCGTCCCCTTCCTCCTTCTTTTGTTTTGAGAAAAACCATGCTGTCAGAGAGCCAAAGCAAATAGCACAACACAAGGTACCTTTTCCCTCCGAGCGACAAGGACAGGAAACCTCCCCGGCCGGGCCAAGTTCTACTCGAGGTTAAAATGAAAACATCGCAAACCCAAGAGGTGTGGCAAATTCAAACGAGTTTTAAATCTGGCTCTGCATACCGACAGGAGTAATTAGCAGGACAAATATTTCAACCCAGTTGAGAAATATAATTGACTCCGTGGCAGATCGAATGGGTGTTGCCTGGATCTTTTAAGAGCTGGGGATATTACAAAAGTGGACTGAATATGACAAAAGTGCTCCTTTTGGATTAGCTCAACCCATCTGTCTAAGCCATTGGATCACACCAACAGTGGCTAAAATGCCGCCCCAACACCATACTTGTTTGACAGGAACAGTCCCAATTAATCTTTTGCTGTCTCACGTTTCCATATGTTTTTTAAAATGTCCCATTATCTTACTCCACCCCTTACTTTCCCCCTTCGTCCTCAGCTTACTTTAAAGGCTGCAAACTGAATTCAAAGTGAAAACAGAGTTTGTATTGCATCAGTGAGAAGAGGGTTGGAATCTCGCCTTTCCCAGTCAGCTCAGGCAAAAGCAAACTGCTGCAGCGTTGCCTACCTTGTGTGTTCTTCCTCATTCATGACTTTTGTTGTTCGGCCACACTTGCTATGTGTGAAATACTAGCAGGCATGCAACTATGCCATACCCACCATAAAAAAAAAACACCCTACAACTCCCAGGATTCCATAGCATTGAGCCATGGCAGTTAAAACAGTGTGAAACTGCATCATTCCTGCAGTGCAGATTAGACCATGGTTAGTGGCAAGCAACAGCTGTGGCAACGTAATGTTTGCGAATCTACGTTGTAGAACAGGGTCATAACTTCTGCTGGATAGCTCTACTGAAAGGAGTTACTACCAATTCTATTGATTATTGATTAAAATTACTCATCTCGTCACGCTACACAAAAATAGTACTATATTACATTTCAGTTTTCACAATAACAGCTTGAGGAATCCTGGGGTTTGTATTTTGGCGAGCGACTAGAGCACGCTGCCTGAGAATTTGTTGTTGTTGTTGTTGTTGTTGTTGTTGTGTGCCTTCAAATCATTTGTGGCTTAGGGGAAACCCCATGATAGGATTGCCTTAGGGTTGCTATGCGTCAGAAGTGACTTGAAGGTGCACAACAACAATAAAACCTAAGTCAAAACTGTCAAGAGGTTTCTTCAGAGAGGGTTTGCCATTGCCATCCTTTGAGGCTGAGAGAGTGTGACTTGCCCAAGGCCACCCAGTGGGTTTACCCCTCCCTAAACCTACCAATCCCAGGATTCCATGGTATATTGCCATGAGAATTGGAATGGAAGACAAGCACCTCAAATACATAGTGTGATTGGAGCCCTGGAGTTTGTAGTTCGGTGAGACACTTCTCTGGATTAGACTTTCCAATACACTTCCCTAAACTGTAAATACATATGGACTGGTCATAACACAGGGCAGCTGGATGATACCTAATGTGGCTTCCTATGGTGAATGGTGATTTGATCCCTGGTTTCCTGGCATCCAACACTCAAACCAGTATACCATACTGCCTCTCTTTACTCTCTTGTTTAGGGGCCCACCAGATGTTTTGGGCATCTGGACGTTCCAGGCAGCCAAGTCAATGGTAAGGGATTGTGTAAAGTTGTACAGTCAGCATTCTGTATCCATGGTTTCTTTATTTATGGATTCAAGCATCCACGGCTTGAAAATATTAAAAAAATATATAAATTCCAAACTCCTTGATTTGATATAAGGGACATCATTTTACTATCCATTTTATTTAATGGGACCTGAGCATCCACAGATTTTGCTATCCAGGGTATGCAACCAAACCCCAGCGGATACCAAGAGCCTACTAAACATCTGGAGAGCAAGAGTTTCCTGATCATTGCACTTGAAAATAGGTGTCCTTTGTTCCTGTTGCCATAAAGTTGTGAACAGCGACAACCAACAGAGTAAAAAACACGAGCATGATGAAGACGAACCTGCAGTCAACACCCAAAAACAAGTCAGAAACACATGGCATGCTTGAGCGAGAACTAGGTATGATGTACCTGGGTTGCAGGGAAGGATATGATAGTATACTGCATATAGTGTGGCAATGTCAGCCCAAGCCTTGTCTACTTAAGGCCAAGTCTGCAAACTTCTGGAGCTCTGGTCCTCCCTTTCCCCGCAAACGGGGGTCTCTTCTTCCTAGGATTGGCTTCCTTTCCAGGCCTTGGAGTCTTATGGGGTTTTGCTGAGATCTGTTTATTCACAAATGCATATAGTGCTTTTCAGAAAGAAAAAGGGGCAACATACAGAGATAAGCAAAGACTAAGAACAACAACAACAGGGCTGGAACAATGTGATCCCCTAGATATGGCTGAATGGCAAATCCGTACCTTCCAAACATCCAAATTAACCCCTTGTCATCCCGTTTTTTCCAGCTGTTTTTAAAAGCAACCTCCTCCCACTTTCCCACAACATCTGTATAATGTTGGAGGATTCAAAGATATAGCCGCGTTAGTCTGTAGAATCAGTATTGTAGAGAGATTTTGCAGCAGCTTTGGAACTAAATGAAAGAAAGAAGTTGGCAGGATGAGTTTTGGTAGGCCTACATCCAACATTATACAGATGAAAACGGTTTGAACAGAGATAGTGTACCTTGTGGCTCATTTGTGTATTACTGAACCTAGGCAGAATTGATCATTGTAAAAAATTGTGAGAGCCATTTCATGTTTGTTTGTTTGTTTTAGGCATGGAAATGACTCAACTCCTCTCTATTATGCAGTGAAAAAGCCTGTGAAAAGAATCACACGCTTGTGATGAGTAAGCCTTGTGGTCAGGTCATATGTTTGTGGATTGTCTCAGCTCAGGTGAGGAAATGTTGCATTGCCATAAGGACTACCTTGCTGCTGGATCAGATCAAGAGCTATTTAATCCAGCATTTCGGTCTGGTGGAAACTAGCGACACAATGTGTAGGAACATGGTGTGTGACGATGACACACCGTTTGTCCCAGATATCCAGAACTCCAAGGTACACTGCCTTTGAACAGCGAGGCTCAGTTTAGCCATCCAGACTACTAGCTGCTATTAAAAGTTCTCCATTAATTTGATTTAACATTTTCAAGGCTGAAACTATGGAAACACTACAGACTATAGTTTCCAGAATCCCAGTAGTCATGATAATTGTGGGAGTTGTAGTTCCAACCTCTGATCGTATTAATTTGTATGTAATTTTCCCTGCTGCTCCAGTGTTTTCTTTAACCGAAGCTCCTCAACTTTTCTCTCCTTCTTTCCTTCCTTCCTTCCTTCCTTCCTTCCTTCCTTCCTTCCTTCCTTCCTTCATCTCTCTCTCTCCTTCCTTCCACCTTCCTTCCTTCCTTCCTTCCTTTCTCTCTCTCTCTCTCTCTCTTTTCCTTCTCTCCTTCTTTCTTTCCTTTTAACTTTATTGACTTATCCATGCAAAACAAAATATAACCACAACCATATTTATTGTGTGCGGGGCTTGGAAAAACTACTTGTTAAAAGTAACACATTCCTGTTACTCATCACAGAGTCTGAAAAGTAACTGGTTGTCATGATTACACTATTAGAGAAGTAACTAGTTACACTGTTTTTATTGTTCTTTTCCATCTATTACCTGTTTTTATTTGCCCTTTTTAAAAAAATTTAGTTCCCATCATTACTTCAGAATGAAAATTTAAACTTTGTAAGAGAAAGGCATAGATAATACAAAGGGCAGGGTTGCCAACTGACTAGGAAAAATGGCACGACCTGCTCTTTTGCCTTTAGCAGCAGCACCTTGATCTACCTACAGTAGCAGCTTTTAACAGAGGGATAAAACGAAGCTTCTCTGACCGACTTTTGCAGCTCAAACTGTTCCTGGATTTGTATAAACCCAAATTGGGCAACCTAGGATTAGTAGCTGTTTACACATCTGTGTATCCTACTTTGCAGGGACAGGGAGCCGCTTTTACTGGCAGGGCTCTCATGACTTTTAACAAGCTCAGGTGGAGATGCAACTGGTAACATCTGAGCATTTCTGCGCTATTAGTGGCTTGGCCATTAGATTTCCGCCCTGCTTGCCGCCCATTAATGCGCACCGCTTCTGACCAGGATCGCAAAGTATGGCAGTCCTACTATAAGTATTTCCACCCACAGAATGGGATAATAGCCAGTGGTTAAGCTGGCACTTGAAAAACAAATGCAGGGAGGAAAAGAAGTCTGCAAACTCTTCCAATGTCCTGATTTGGCTGTCCAAATTCATCCTCTTTTGAACCACTTTTCCAGCTGCTTTTAATCCATGCTTCTTAGTCATGCTCAAAATAGAGGTCCTAACCACAAAGGAGGACAAGATATCAGAAATAGTAGGACGTTGCCAAATAAAAACTTTGCCATTCCTCCTGGACAGAAGGCTGAAAAGTAGCCATGTCCTTGGAAAGGAGGGCCTCTGGTCACCCTTCTGTACAGCGAACATCTCCTTCCTGAAACCGAATTCAAAGTGTAAAGTGTAATTTGTACTCAAATAACTCAATGGAGGAAGAGAAGGGGTGGAGGTGGAATTTTTCACTTCCCAGTAGGCTCAGGCAAAAGCAAACTGCTACAACTTAAACAGCGTACCTAACTTGTGTGTTGTTCCTCACTAATAACTTTTGCCATCTTGACCACTGTCTGATGTTGCTTGGCCACATGTGTCCCAGTTTTCTTTTGAGAAATGCTGGAGGGTATGGGACACAGTCATTCAATAAGCCTCTCCAAACAGATGCAGTCAACCTCTGAATACAAGTTGTGAAACTTGCAAGGTGAAAATGTCTCTTGCCTTTCATGATCTCCTTGTGGACTTGGTTCAGTCACTTAAGCGCTGAGGCCTTTTCCCATGTTTCCTTTCCAAGCAAAGTTAGGCAGAAAAGTTTTTGCTGGTAGTTCTTAGGCTTTGGAACGCCCTGCAAAAGGATGCTAAGATGCTACCATCCCTATTCCCATCTACACTGCAGAAGTAATCCAGGTTGACACCACTTTAACTGCCATAACTCAGTGCTATAGAATTCAGGGAATTGTAGTTTGGTTCCAGAACCAGTGCAGTTCTGGAACCAAACCCCAGCGGATACCAAAGGTCCACTGTATGTTCATACCCTCCAACATTTCTCTCTAGCACCAAAACAAACTACAATTCCCAGAATTGCACAGCATTGAGCCACGGCAGTTAAACTGATGTCAACCTGGATTATTAATGCAGTGCGGATGCATTCTTATGAAATGTTTCCTATTCCCCTGTTTGCTCGGTTCGATTTGTGTTGATGCTTCTTCCTTGTTTCCACAAGCAGCTTGGTTGTTCATTAAGTATTTCTTCCAAAACTTACTGTAATCCATTTTGTGGATTTAGAACGAGAAGACAAATAAAACCCTTTAAATGAAATAAGTGGGAAAATAATGTTGCTGGCCACTGCTGGAAACAGGATCCAGGCTTTAGCAGAGTCTTGGTCTGACCCAGCCGGTAATTTTCATACGAAAGACTGTTATACGGAAGCTGAGACAGTTTATGGAAATGGAAATGGATGCAAAGTCACGATGATCATTCAACCACATGGAAGCGTTAACAGCTCAGCAAAACAATACTCGGAAAACCAAGGAGCCAGGGAGCCTGGAAGAGCTGAGCTTGTGACTAAGGTTGCAGAGGAGGCAGCTTTGTTTTGACAGCCAGCAAGTGATACCAAGATATTCACAACCGTCTATTATGATTATTGATTAGGAAGGAATTTCCTGCTATTATATACCCGACCTGCCCTGCTAGTGAGTGCAGTTGGAAAGCAGCATTAAAATACTGTAGATCCAAACATAAAATAGCAGTGTATTTAAATACCTGACGCTACAAGGATGGACAAAGCCTTGCTCCGTTACTCATGTAAGCCTATTGCGCCTCTAAACAGAGGCAGATAATGCAACATGGGATTGTCAGTGCTGGAAAAGCTCCAGTCTGAATCCTGTTGTTAGTGTGAAGGCAAAGGCTTTCACAGTTGGCATCCATAGTTTTTTGTGGGCATGCTCCGAGGATGCCAGCCACAGCTGCTGGTGAAACGTTAGAAAAAAACTCTTCTAGAATATAGACTCATAGCCCGAAAAACCCATAAAGACATTTGTTGTTAGTCTCAATTTTAGGAAGAAGGGTGATGCTGTATAGCTTTATAGCTGATGCTAAGTGAAATTAGCACTATTTGTTTGGAAGGCCCTCACAACACCTCTGCAAATATCTGGCCAAACCATCCCATTCCCTGGCACCCGGCCCAGCATTTTTACAAACCGAGGAAGGAATTGCCTAGCCTGTCTTGTTTGACATAGGAGAGACGCTTCCAAAATATGCAAACACGCAGAGGTAATGTAGATAATGCACTTCTATTTGTAAACCGAAAAACAAAGGCAGTAGTTGGAAACACGCTCATATGTCTTTCAGGGCATGCCTTGCCATGGAGCCTGGAGAAGTTCCTTTTGGGGACTACAGCTCTCATCATCCTCCAACTGGCATGGCTTCTGGGATTCTGGGAGTAATAGTCCACAGAAGACAACATTCTTGCAAGCTCTGGCAAACATGTCATTTAGTCAGTTGTTGCTGGTTGACCCCATTGGCTTCATTTTTATAGTGATACTCATTTTTATAGTGATGATGCATACTAGCTATGCTCTATTACTCTTTAAAATTCTTGTAAGACATCCAGAGCACTTTGGTAATAGGAAACCTACAAACTGTTTGCATGAATAAGTACAGGCTGGGGCCTAAATACCCCAAAGGCACTGTATGCCTCCTGATCTTGCGAAGCTAAGCAGGGTCAGTCCTGGCTAGTACTTGGATAGGACACCATCAATGGACACCAGGCACTGTAGGCTATATTTCAGAGAAAGGAGCTGGCAAACGAAATTCATGGTGTTGCCATAATGTGGATAAGCAACTTGAAGGCACAGACACACACACATCATCCATTCTCTGCTTATGCCTAATCTCTCTGTTGATTCAACCTCATTTTCCCTTTCTCCATTCCCTTGTGCAAACAGATCAGTATAAAATAAACCTGTTCACAATACTGGGACTCTCTGTATTTCCCAATAATAATAATAATAATAATAATAATAGGTTTATTTATATCCTGCTTTTCCATAAGGATCAAGAATGATTCCCCCTATGAAATGCTCCTTCAGTCCCAAGATTTCTAGCACTTGCAATCACTTAAAACCTCAGCTGAGTATTTAGAAATGCACCCAAAGAAAAAGGCCAGGGAAAGTGACCAAGGGAATGTGAACACAGCAAATAGCGGAGTTCTAGGTGTGGACGGATTTCCATGCCTCACTTTCTGCAATGCTAGAAATGGGTGGACTACAGAAAAATGTCATTAGGAGGCAGAAGTCTTACTGAGGAAAGCAAAGTCCTAAATTCCCCCCACCCTGATTCCCAAAGAGCAATATGGTTGGAGAACACTGCCCCATCATCCTGTGTAGTGTATGATTTCCGTGTTCCCACTTTTATGCCTTTCCTCGCCAATTTAAGGAGTGGCAATTTGCAGAATAGCTTCTTGATGTGGGCAGCCTATGCAAGGTGTCCTTTTGCCAACAGCAACTCCTTCTGTTGATGAGGAAGGAGATTAAAGCAAATGAGAAGATAATACAGATAGTTACTTACAAAGCCATCACTTTGAACGGCCATGGCCACATCTTCTGGGATGCTGGGATTTGTAGTTTGGAGAGGGCTATTTAGAATTCTTGGACAGAGAGCTCTACTAACTCACCAAATGACAAACCCCAGGATTCCATAAGATGCAGCCAAGGCAGCTAAAGTGGAATCATAGAGCAATAATTCTGTAGTGTGAAAGGGACCCTGGCCAGAAGTATGAGGACTTGCCAAGCTGGCCAAACAACTAGTTTACCATTGGCGGCCCAAGACATTTTGGTGCTAGACCTCAGAGTCAAATGGTGTGCTAACACTCAGTGGCAATCTGTCTATCATCTGTTTATCTGTCTATCTTATCTTATCTTATCTATCATTACTTTTTTGGAACTACAACTCCCTGAATCCCCCAGCCATCATAACCATTGACCATGCTGGCTATAGTTTCTGTGACTTTTTTTGGACTTCAGGTTGCGGATTCCTGTAGCCACTGGTTGTCACGCCTAAGAGATTTGGGGAACTGCAGTTCCAAAAAACCCAATGTTTGCAAGTTCTGAAGGATATGTGTAGCTTAAGGGCTAGTGTACAGGTCCTTGCAAAGTCCCATTTTACAGACATAAGCCCCCAAAGGCGAACGGACTTACCGCAGGTCACATATGTGACCTTTTGAAGAGAGCTGAGTCAAGATTTTTCAGAGGTTAAATTCCTTCTCTATCCCACTGCAGCAGGAAGCAGTTCTCCAGCCACCAGCGAACCTGGTTTCTCTCTCCCCAAAGCGTTTACAGCTCTGGGAGGGACCCAAGGTGCTCGATTCCCCTCGGCTTCACTCCTTTTACTGTACAAGGAGGCAGTTGGGGAACATTCCTGCTTCATGGCCTCCACCCCGATCTCTCGCTGCCCAAGATTACAGTAGCTCCCCTGACCTGTTTTATTGAGCCAGGTTGCGACATGTGGAGGCAGACATTGCAGGCACCTCGACTTGGCTGATAAGAAACACTGAGGTTCATTTCAATGCCATGATGCCAGAAAACCAGTCTTTGCAACACATTGCAGCTATTGTAACATGGGGTATAGCTATGAGAGAGTCAGCATGGCGCAGTGGTTTGAGTGTTGGACTACAACTTTGGAGACCAGGGTTCAAATCCCAGCTCGGCCATGAAACCCGCTAGGAGACCTCAAGAAAGTCACTTACTCTCAGCCTCGGAGGACAGCAGTGGCAAAGCTCCTCTGGACAAATCGTGCCAAGAAAATGCCATGTTAGGTTGCCATACAACTTGGAAGCACACAACACACACAATAATGGGGCAAGCGGGAGGAGGAGAGAGAAACCGGGAGGTTTTAAAGGCAGCTAGAAAAGTGGGACGACAGAGGATTAAATGGGGCTGTCCCTGCCAAATCAGGACACAAGAGAAACCCATACATATAAATCAACTTTGTATATACATTGCCACCATGACTGTAAATCTGGGTTCACATTCACAGGGTGATGCATTGCGTTACGTTTAGTGTGATCCGTTTTTGGATTCAAAACTGGAGACGCTTGTCCCCACCTGGGGCCACTACTTTCCCTCGATGACTAGTTCATTCAGAGTTCCTCTGGACTGGATACTCTAATCATCAGAGATTAAGGCCTAGAGAATTACATTATAATGTATGCAAGGGTATAATTTGTTAGAACGCATTTCAAAGAATTAGCATATATTTCACTACTTGATGCATGCATTCAGAACTTGGAAATATTGCCTTTTTAGTCAATAGTCTCCAGAACCATGTTGACGGAGGAGGATGGGAGTTGTAGTAACAATGACAACGTTATGAGCATTATTTCTCATTGATGCCAACGCATCTGAAAAACAACTCACAAAAGTTGGGGTTTTGCGGATTTTAAAATCCCGTTTCTGTATGGGATTTAACCAATCCCAAAATCCGAAAAATGAGAAATCCAAAACACTTCTGGTTCCAAGCATTTCGGATAAGGGAGATCCAAGGTGCATTATCTTAAATCCTTTTAAAATATATATATATATATATATATAATAGGATTGTGAATATAAGAAATGAAGTGACAAAATGTTTCCGTTCTAGCATGCTGGACATTGATATTGATCTGCCAGAGAGCAGCCTCTCAGAAAACTCATACATAGGTCACAATGGAAACTTTTACTCTGTGTGCTTCCTTTCCTTTCAATCTTAGGTTGGGAGGTAATACATCTCTGAGTGGAGCAGTTTCTTGCATATGTTTTATAGCCACTAGGTATTGATTAATTCTCCATGCATTTATATAACCTAAAACATTTATTCACTAATAGAGAGCCAGTGGTTTGCATGTTGGACTATGACTCTGGAGACCAGGGTCCAATTCCCAGCTCAGCCATGAAATCCACCAAGTGATTTTAGGCAAGTCACACTCTCTCAGCCTCAGAGGATGGCAATGGCAAACCTCCTCTGAATAAACTTGCCAAGAAAACCCCATGACAGGGTCAACATAAGTTGGAAACAACTGGAAAGCAGACAATAACAATCCCTTTTGAGCTGGAATGTGAAAGCTCCATCTCAAGATGATTAATCATCCCTTTTATTTCCACTCTTTAGCTTATGAATACACTCACTTATGATGCTGTTGTTGTTCTTGTTATCGTCATCATTATAATCGTCATCTATGGGAGTCGGTCAATTCTACTTAAGGGAAAACCAAGTGCAGAGAAGTGTTGTAGACTGGGCCATTGTTTTTCACTAGGGTTTGGTTTCAAGACCCCCCTCCCCCTTGGATAACAAAATCCATGGATGCTTAAGTCCCATTAAATGCAGTGGCATAGAAAAATGGTGTCCCTAATATAAAATGGAAAATCAAGGTTTGCTATTTGGAATTTGTCCTTTTTTGGAATATTTTCAAGCTGTGGATGCTTGAATGCATGGATAAAACATCAATGGATAAGGAGGGTCGGCTGTAGTAACTCTCACTCGACTTCCACAAAGGTCCCAGAAATAAACCAGGACTGAATATTCTCACAGCATTGGACTTTATCACACGGGAGGAATTTCTCTTAATTTCGAATGAAAAGAAAGTGGGGCCAGAACACATTCACGTGTTCTGGCCCCACTGAACTGGCGAATTCACATGAATTGCTGAACTGGCGAATTTGCGCGAATTCGCCAGTTCAGCAAATTTACGTGAATTCGAATTGCATTCGAACTGACTTCCCATTGCCTGAAAATAGCTTGCCATTGCCCAAAATTGCATGTGATCACCTCTCACGCAATAACGTGAAACCCCATGGTTGTGTTCGGACTGACTTCCCATTGCCCAAAATTGTGTGTTGTAGTCTATCACACAATAATGTGAAACCCCATGATTGCATTTGGATTGCCATTGGATTATAATTCCAATTTCCCTTGTCTGATAACGTCTATTGTCTCACCATCTTAGTAGAACTGTAAAGCTTTACCCGGCTTGGGTTCAGATAATCTGAAAGCCGGTGTCTCCCTATATAAACATGCCCAGGTTTTAAGATCTATGGGGCTGGGCTTCCTTTTGATCCCACCACCCTCTTGCTCCCAGTTTCTGGAGATCTCTCCCATGGAAGGATCAGTTGTTCCACCATCTGCTTTCTTTCAGCCAGCAAGCAAAGACCTTTCTATGAAGGCAGACCTTTGGCTCTTAACTCATGTTGCAGAAGGATGTGTTAATGGAGCATACAGTGCTTTTATTTATTTTTTCTAATGATGCTTTACATTGTATTTTGTGGGTTTTTTGGACTATGTGGCCATGTTCTAGAAGAAGAGTTTATTCCTGATGCTTCGCCAGCATCTGTGGTTGGCATCTCCAGAGAATGCATCTTCAGATAATGGCATTCTCTGAAGATGCCAGCCACAGATGCCGGCGAAACGTCAGAAGCAAACTCTTCTAGAATATAGCCACATAGCCCGAAAAACCCACAACGAACTAGGGATACCAGCCATGGAAGCCTTCGACTTCAGAATGCTTTACACTGTTTTAACTATGTTTTTCTAATTCAAAAATTATTTAGTTATTTTGAAAACTTTTTTGGGGAGAATAAGATTTCAGCCATTCTTTGATTTAATTCGTTCTCATACTGGGAGGAAAAGCAGGATGTAAATTAAAGAGAGAAAAACAAAGGAATGAAAGAGGGAAGAAGGGAAGAGGAGATAGAGAATGAGATAGAGAGATGGGGAAGAGGAAGAAAACCAGGCAGTTTGGGAGTGGAGTGAAAAGTCTAATTTAGGTGATATGAGGGTAAAAATGATGTTGCCAGAATTTGATTTTTTGCATTGGGGAATATTTTCTTGAGACCTAGCATGATGTTGTACTTTGAGTGTTGAACTATGGCTCTCGAGACCAGGGTTCGATTCCCTGCTTGGCCATGAAACCCATTGGGTGTCTTTGGGCAAGTCACATACTCTCAGCCTCAAAGGAAGACAATGGCAAACCTCCTCCTGAATAAATCTTGCCAAGAAAACCCCATGATAAGGTTGTATTAAAGTCGCCATAAGTTGGAAACAACTTGAAGGCACACAACAACAACAACAAATATTTCCCTCCCTCTCAAGTCTTTCAGTCATACTTTGGTTGCTCCTAGCAGCCTAGTCATATTCCTAGGGAGGACTTTCTATGGAAATGATATCACCAGCCTGGCGTAGTCTTTCTTCCTCTCAAGTCATATCCTGGTTGCTCTTAGCAGCCAAGTCATATTCCTAGGCTGGCCTTTCTATGGAAATGATACCCCAGTTAGAGCATTGGACTGGGACCTCAAAAACCTCAAAGGGCCACTGTGAGGATAAACTGGGGAAGAGAAAAGTCACACACAGCATCTTACCCTCATTGGAGGAAAAATGGGATATAAATGTCATTAAATAAACCAAGATCATAGCAATATATAGTGTTCTAGAGAAGACAGCTGGAAGAAGTTAGCTGCTCATCTTGCTGAGATCCCCACTCACCTGTCAGCAGCAGTCTTCTTCTGTTTGGTGGCAAGATCCCATGGCAGTGATTCTTAATCTATCAGACTTGGAGGACCAGCCATTTGTTTACCCCAATGTGCCAGGGATGCGGATCCTATTTCTGGTTACTCATTGGCCATTCTATCCATTGGCCACAATTTCTTTCTTTCTTTTCTGGAAGCACTCCAGTAGATGGTCAGGGATTGGCACTGCTACCCAGGGGATGTTCAGGGATTGGCATGGTACTCAGGCAATGGTCAGGGATTGGTGCTGATATTCAGACCATCACTTTAAGTAGCATTGCCCTCTGACACTTGAGTGGCATAAGGGAGTGCATGCCATCAGCGGCTTCCTTTTTTGAGCCACACTTCCATTCTATTCATGGCATGCTACCCTAAGCAGTGGTCTCATGACACACTGCAAGAAACAGGTGAGCAATGGTGATCTTTGAGACATTTTTGAACTACAGCTCCCAAAATCTGTTACCATGGACTATGCTGTCTGGGATTGATAGGAGATGTAGTCCAAAAATGTCTGACGATGCCCACCCTGTTCAAAGATGTCCAAGAGCTGGCCCAGAAGAATCACCCATAGATATTCCTACCTTGGTGCATTCCTCCATTCCTTTCCTCTCACCCATTGGGTACATCTGGGCCTCTCTGGGATGGTTTTAGCCTCGCTGCTGCTGTTTTCCTCCTGTCTTCATGGATGGTCCACTTTCCCCAACTCTTCTTGTGTCCCTCTTCTCCTTTGTCTGCCAGACACACGTGCCACATCTAGCTGGCTTCTTTCTTTTAATCCCTCGCACGCCTCCTGTTATTTCCTTGAGATTGTGGAGGGAAGAATGCTCTGTGACTAACCCTCGATGCTGCCTGAAAAGTGGAACCTTCTCCAATCGCAATAATTATTACTTGGTGCTGGTGTCAAGTAGAAATTCAAGCTCTGCAAGGGATAGAATTAAAGTCTGGGAGATGGGAAATCACTCTTTCTTCCTTAACACAGGTGCATCCACACTATAGAAATAACACAGCCTGATGCAACTTTACCTCCATCCTGCAACATCCTGGGATTTGTAGTTTTGCAAGGCACTGGCACTCTTGGGCAGAAAAGGCTAAAGGCCTGGTAGAACTACAAATTCCAGGATTACAGGGAATGGAGCTACAGCACTTAAAAGTGGTGGCAAACTACCTTATTTCTACAATGTTCGACGCACCCCACGTGAATCAAAAAACGAACCATTTATTCCACAGGTTCAGTTAAAGCTAAATATGACTTTTAGTGGGAAATACAGTACTTTGTTTTTCTTAAAAGCCTAGGAGGAGATGGTATGCATATTGTAAATATGTATTGTAAATAGGAAATTATGAACAGGAAATTGGCACTTTTATTACTAGCCTTAATTTGGGATACAGAAAAACAACAGGTGAAGATTTCCCTTTTATCTGCTTCCAGGAAAAGTTTTATATAGTTGTATTTTTGCATGCAAAACTGTTGCAACAGACTCTAATGATTACTATGATGATAACAGGACATCAGGCGACAACAACTATGGTTCCAGTGATGACAGGTGCTTTGGAAACGATTCCAAGCAAACTGGTAAAACGTTGGAATAAAATAGTCATAAATCGGACCATAATAGCCCAATTACAAACAGCGTTACCACTTGGAGCATGTCATGTTTTCTAACAATAGATTTCTTAGATTCTTAGAATCCAAATCGTTGATGGTCCAGAGTTTCACTCAATAATATCTGGTACATTGTAGAACAATAACAACAATGGAGACGGCTATGGTTTCATTGGTGACAGATGCCCAGGGCGGGATTCCAAACAGACTGATAAAACACGTGAATGAAATCATCATCGACAGAAGAGATTTCTTTTTGATGCCAAATTACACATTACGTTAAATGCATTTTGCTTGGAATGCAGCTTCACCAAACAAGAAGAAAACAGAAGAGGGATATAGAGTCAAGAATGGGACTGGAGGAAACCACAACAGCGCGATTTCAGTGTCGCACTTGGAACATGCCACCATTGATTCTTGCAGTCTTACTGCAGGAGCATTTTGGCTCATGTGGATACGGCCCCTTTTGCGTCAGATCAACATGATGCACCATGAGAAACCTCATCCACTTTTGTATCAGGTCGCTGTGATATTAAACTGACCATTTAATGTTACTTTATTTCTTTACATTAGATGTGGGTAGGAAGCAGAGTAAGGACCGTATCCGCCAGCTGTCCCAAATGATCAGGGACAGTCCCACTGTTGTCCCATTTTTTCAGTGGCTTTAAAAACGTCCTGACTTCCTTTACCTTTGCATTCTCCAACTTTCCCCCTTAACTGTCAGTGAGGTTCTTTGAATATGTGCTCCTGATCTGTAAACATAGAACACACGGACTCTGTTGAAAAACAGAGATTATGCAAGACTGAAGTCATCTCCCCCTTCCACTTTCTCACTGCCATTTGCTAAGAGAAACAAACAAGGCACCTCTTGGTTAAGGCACCTCTCCAAACAACTTGGTCCTGCTGGCATAACAGGAATTCTTAAAGGAAGGGAAGCTGGAGATTTGACTCATGAGATTACCAGGAGGAACATGCCCAGATGTAGGAGGCGGATGTGGTCGAAGGTTACCCAGCACTGTCAATATCTATTGCTTTGTTTTTTAAAGGTGGAGAAGACTCACCTGCAGTGCCATTTTGACTAGAAATACATTTGTTTACTGTCTGAGAGGTGACTTTTATGGATTTCGGTGAGGCTTGCTCCAAAGCAAGCATGCTTAGGGTTGTGGCAAGCAAGCATTAGGAACCCCAGAAGTGTTTTCAAGGTGGATGAGCTCAAGACTGGAAGGCAGGCCATTATGAATTTTGCTTGCATGTTTTTTCCAAGACAGTAGAAACACAGAAGACAGTGAATAATAATAACATTAATAACAATAACAATAACAATAACATTAACAACAACAACAACAACAACAACAATAATAATAATAATATACCAAGTGAAGCAGATGAACAGAGGGACACATGTGGTCAATACAATGTCAGAGTGTGCTCAAGAAGGCAGAAGTTATTAATTAATGAGAATGAACAAACTAGGAGAGGATGCAGCCATTTTGCTTTTGCCTAAGTTTACTGGGAAGGGCAAGATTTTGCCCTCTCCTCTCTCTCCTGGATCCTGAGTCCATGGAGCAAAAAGTATTTTCCTCCTCTGAACTTGTTTTGCAGACCATCAAATCTTAACCAACTAACCCAGCAGCATCTTCCAGATTACTTTCCCACTGAAACAGGGGGTGTGCTTCCGAAATGGCCTCAATGTATTTATAAGGATTTGAAAGAATATAATTGTTTTAAATAATTATACCCTGCTTTTCCCTGCATGGTTTAATGCATCTGACTGCAAGTGTAAAGGCAGCTCAATAAAGAGCGGCAATACATAAAAACAAGGGGCAATAAAAGCCAGCCATAAAGCAGAGCATGTGCAACTATGCAGAACATCATAAGGTGTCGTAAAGAGACAGACTAGAGAAAAACACCCAGTAAATACAGAAGCATTGCATATAATTGTGGTTAGAAGCAATAAAAACATAGTCTCTTTAGGCCAGTGATGAAAGGTTAGTCTCTAAGTAGATCCTGGGAAGATCTTCACAACTCTAGTAACAGTCGAACAAAAGCAGATGTAGGCTTAGAATGGGCAAACTTGCATCTGGTTCTATCTGACTCTAGCCTAAATTTTCAGTTGTAAAGGTTGCAACCCCATATCCTCCAACTGTCACCATTTTTCAGTTCCTTTTAAAATGCCCCCATTTCTTTCTCCTCATCCCTCCGCTCTCCTTTTTTGTCCTCAGCTTGCCTCCATGGCTGAAAACTGAATCCAAACTGCAAATTTGGTTTGCATTCCAGGAGGAGGAGAGCCTTGCCCTTCCCAGTAGCTCCAGGCAAAAGCAAACTGCGGCCGTCCCTTCCTAGTTTGTGTGTTTCAACCTGTAACCCTGGCTTATCCCCAAACAAATAAACTAACTAACTAACAACGAAAGCAAAAATAAACCAGAAGCGAGGAAGTCAAGCCATAGTTTGTTTTGTCATCTGCTGTTGAGTTCTGGCCTTGAATAACAAACCATGGTTAACACAAACCGTGGCTGATTGCGACATGTAAACATTCAGATTGTCAAATACACACACAGACACCTTTACTAATATGTTATGCTCAGTGCAGTTTATGCCACAGAACGAAAGAAACATGGCACATTGAGGCAGCATGAGGTTCTAGATCCTGAAGTGATAGAATGGACTATGATATTTCAGAGTGCAGGTGGCATTTCATATCTGCCCGCATTTGTCCCTGTGGGAAAAAACCTCCTGCAAATAGTAAAATAGTCCCAACTGGTGCAATGTATTCAGTCCCTTCATTCTGCTAGATGTACAGACTAGACTTAACATTGCCATTTTATAAATAGGAGATTGGTTACATGTGGAGAAGGGACTTGGCCAAGACTAAGTTTGTAGCAGAGACCAGAGTGGGAATAATAATAATTAATAATAATAATAATAATAATAATAATAATAATAATAATAATAATTTATTTATAGCCCGCCCAATCACAAGGAATCTATCCAAATCCATCTGTCTGTCCTGTGGATCACTCAAGCTCACATATACAAAACATAATACCCATATACCTGTGTATATATTCATATGAATGGTTTCATGTTAGTCTGGCTCAAGAGCAGAAATGTTCTTCCTTCCTGCCTACATGAATGTTGTGTCTGATGGTGTGGGCTCTTTGCGCACAAAACCTGACATCACAATAAACATTTGGATATTTTAAAGTGCCACAGGATTTTCAACTCTAAGAACTGTTGCAAAACAAATCACTGAGTAGAGAGAAGCAATTATTGGGCAGCAGGGGTGACAAGGTGCTTCTGAAAGGATGCTGGAGGAGAGTCATTGCAAAATTAATCTCTTTCAAAACCATTTTTTATTTTCCTAATGCTAATGGGCCAAATATCATTATGTCTCATTACCGTGCCCATAATCCCTCTTTGTCACCTTCTTCCATCCTCTTCCCACTCATTTCTTAGACAACAGGAGAGCCTGGGTTGGTGAATGCCTGGCCAAGTGGTTGGGTGGTTTCAAAAGAGGCTTGGGTGCCACATGGCATTTGGGCAGCAAGCGTGAGCATCCACATGGAAACAAGGAAGAACCATCAGCCACCAGCTTGCCCTGGTACGCCTGGGGACTTAATGTTGCCCAAAAATATTGACGTCATTGTCTGGGTTAATCAGGGCACACTGTGCCAAGCACCCAGCATCCGGTCTCCATTTACAGCCACTGGTAAGCCAGGCAAAATGTGGCAAGAGAAGCCATGTTTAATAATGATGGGATTTACCTATATTTCAGAGGAAGGGGCTGGCAAAACCACCTCTGAGTATTCCTTCCTAAGAAAACCCTATGGAATTAATGGGGTTGAATTGAAGGCACACCCATACCCACCTTTTTCAGACACTAAAGGGCTGTACAGACTACCCTTTTTAGCGCCAGATCCGAGCCGCCGCATGCATTGCCTCTTCCAGTGTGCGGCTTCAGCATAAGCTGAAAGCCATGTATAGCGCACCTGCATATGACGCGGGTACACTGTATATATTTTTATTTGTCTGTGAAACAACATCTGACAAAACAATGTGGCTAGTACAACAAATACACAAGTCATGTGCTGCTGACAAGATTACAATTGCATTGGACACAGGATGAAAAAGGTTAAAAGCAAAAAACAAATGAAAGGTTAGTGGATAAAACACTGACCCAGCAATAATAATGACAGCTGTAATAACTCATCCCCTTTGTGATCCACTGCTACTGTCTTCAAGAAGTTGCAATGGATCTTGTGCGCTGCTACTCCAAAGGTGCAACCTTAAGTGTGATGGATTTAGAAATGATCAGCCAGCAAATATTATCACAAATAATATCAAGCAATGCCAACACACCCTGTATCTCAGGAAATGTGTCCTGAGGTCACTATATAAGGGGCAGTGTCATAAATAGTGAACTAGGTCTTCCACCACAAACACATAGTCATTGTGTATAAGGGATCCCTTTATACCTCCTGTGTTATTTGGGACTCTTTTATTGAAGATGCTTTGCTGGTAAGTTCTAGATCTTTCACAACAGATAAGAATACTTTGCTGCAACTTGCTTTTCTCAGCAAATGTTGTCCTGCACCCTCCATCATCTCCAACCAGCTGGTTGGGGATGATAGGAGCCATCAGCCAATGCATCTGAAGCCCACCCAGAGCAGAGAAGTCTGGCTAGGGCATGGTGGAAGTGGGGAGAGATCAGGCCCAGTCAGAGGTGATGGAGTGCATGGAATTAGTATATTTGATGCAGATGAGTCAAGCGACAGGTTGCTTTTTGCATGCATCAGTTATGTAATGAGAGTCACCTGGCAGCTGCTCATAAAACCGCAAAAGGAGGAAGCATCCATGTTTGCCTTGGTGGCACTTGATGTATTTTAATGAAGACCTTCACAGATAAAATAAAGCAAGGACACATAATTACACAACTTAAGCTAAATTACTGACATCATGTGGGGATGTTTCTTACAGTTAATTGCAATTAATCCCTCAGTCTCAGTTTGCTATGCTTTGGAAACACTGCTGTTTTAATGAAAGGCAGCCTTAAAGGCTGCAGTATGAAGCAGAGAAATGGTAGGAAAGGGGGTGCTTAACCTTTTTCTTACAGGGCATTTGATCCAAATACTGCAGTCAGCTAGCAGAAGAGGAAATGTCGAGTGAGTTCCTCCATAAGAGTTAGAAACCTGTTAGCAACATACTAAGAACACTCTCTCAGCCTCAGAGGATAGCAATGGCAAATCCCCTCTGAAGAAACTTGCCAAGAAAACCTCATGATAAGGTCACCTTTAGGGTCGCCATAAGTTGGAAACAACTTGAAAGCACACAACGACAACAATATGGAGATTTGGTGTATCCAGGATGATAGAGTGGTCCAAGTAAATCTCATAAAGATGCTTGAGGACAGCTACCATGATAAAGAAATAACAATCCATTGTGGCATTTGCAATCCACAATATAGAGGTGCCAGCAAATATGAAATGAGAACAAATACAATGATGCCACTGTATTGCCTGCCTGGACCAAAAGAATGAATGAATGTGGAGAAGAGAAAAAGGGGAAGTGTCACTAAGCCCCGGGAAGTTGCACACATTGTGAGTCATGGAGATGTTTGTTAGCTGTGAACGCTGAATAGGAGTGTGACAAATCTTTCAGAGATGCTGGTAATATGAAGTTTGGCAATGCTTTTCCTTTCCTCTCTCCCAGGCATCTGGCGCAGCTACATTACAGTCTGTACAATGCATAGGATGGTAATGATATCAAGGCTGGCTGTGAAGCATCCAGGAGGGCTAGGAAGCTCTCTTCAAAATAATCTGGGTTTCATTGATGTTTGCTCTGCCAAAGGCTTTGGCCAAAGATTGTGTAGTGAATTGGGCCTCTGCTGCTACTATGCAGATAGGTTTTAGGGTCCGTGTTAGCACCATGGTCAAACATTAACAGATATTCATTTGTCCTTATATTCCTTCAAACTCTGGCTTATGACAACCCTATCGTGTGGTTTTCTTGGCAAGATTTGTTCAGAGGAGGTTTGCAATTGCCTTCTTCTAAAGCTGAGAGAGGGAGAGTCTCCTTCTTTCGAGGGCTTTTAACAGAGGTTGGACGGCCATCTATTGAGGAGGCTTTGAATGTGTATTCTTGCATTGTAGGGCCTTTGGGGTTTCTTCCATTTCTAAGATAACATTATATTGGACCCTCAGCTTCATGCATCTGAAGTAGACTCATGACTTCGAAAACTCTTGCTGCCAGCTTCTTTCTTTAAGTCGGTCTCAAAGGTGCTACAAGACCCCTTTGCATACTTTCCCAGACTCACATAGCTATGTACCGTATTTGAACTCTCCTCTGTTACAGTTTGTCATGCGTCTCCAAAAAGAAGTGCGTCCCCCAGAAACAGAATAGCCTAAAGGTTGGATATGCTCAGTTATATGTACAGATGCAGATTTAGAAATAATGACAATACTGCAATGCAATACATCTTACAAGGAAGGCTGAATTAGGTTACCTGTGTACCTGGCTATCAATCTGCTGTACAATGATCCTTTCACATGTAGGGATCCTTATCCTTAAATCTACAGCACTATATCAATAAAGTATTATTATTATTATTATTATTATTATTATTATTATTATTTAGGGGGGAGCGGTGGGCACATGTGACCTTATGGGTATTGTACTACAGTTCCCATCAAGCCCACCAGCATGGCTATTGGTCTAGGAAGACTGCAGGCCAAGAATACCTGGAAGGCCACAGGTTCACCAATCCTGAGCAATACAGTTGTTGTCTCAATCCCATCAGTGTCATCTACTTCTTGTTGTGATGCAATTATTGAGCCTTCTAATTAATATAAAAACAACCCCCGTAGTTCAGGAATTCAAACGGAAAGCAAAGCGCTAGTGGAATTCAAGCCGGGTGGATAACTGCAAAGGAAGTTACCAGTGCATTCCAGAAGTATAAGCAATGGAGAGCCTAACAGATTTATGATGGCACCCAGTTTTACAAGCAGAGGCTAATTTAGTAAATCGATCTCTGGCATCTAAGATACTACACAGCTCTGTTGTGATTTGGACTCGACTTATCCCAATCCAGGGGTCATGCCAATATGTCAATTGCGAATTTTCCTGTGGCTATTCAGTTGTGAGAGATGGTTTCTATAGTACAAACTAAAATTTGGAGTGGATTCACATGACGTGGGAGAGATCAGAATCCACTGCAGTTAAGTCGCTACCACTAGTGCTTGCTATAAGACATAAGACATAATTGACCACTGTCACCTTGAACAGTCGGAGTGGGAAACCTGCGACTTTCTAGACACTGTTCAAGACCCATCATTCCTGACTCCTGGAAAGACTATCTGGGGATTATAGTGTAGGAGGAATACAGATTCCTCCTACACTATAATCGATTCCCCGATTGTCTTGTATGGCACAGAAGGATGCAAAGAACAGCATTCAAGAGAACCTCCATTTTCACATCTTGCCTCTTTCACCATCATTGAAGCTTCCTTGTTCAGGTGCTACACTAATCCTTAAACTGGGAGGAACTGTGTAAAATTCATGAAAGAGATGTCTTTTTAAAAAAGGCATCCTCAGGCTATGTAGTTGTAGAACTATTGCAGCTGGCTTAAGGACTTTACTGCATGTGAAAGAAAGACGAAACGGATCAGGAGCATAGCGGCTTCTCTTTGCTGATCCAGATGCCATTGTAGCACTTCTGTTCTTTTCCCAAGGGAAGACGGTCATCAAAGCATGGCTTTTGCTAAATGGATTCCTGTTCAACAAATGGCACACTTTGCCAATTGTCTCCCCTTGGGAAGAGAACAGATGTGCAGTGATGGCATGCGCAGGAACATGGAAGCTCCTACGCTCCCAATCCATTTTGTCCTTCTTCTTGCATGCAGGAAAGTCTTCCATTTGCTTCTTTGCAGCAGACAGTTCATACTTTCGGGTTGTTTTTAACATGCAATCTTGTCAATTTTGCTGAAGGTGGTATTATTGAATACTTTTAAGCTTTTGTAATTAATGCTTTTGTTCCAACCTTTGAAAATTATTGTGAGCCACCTTGAATCATATTTTGGGAGAATCAATCAACAATCAATCAATCAATCAATCAATATGTGTTTATGGAGTTTGCAAAATGGTGGATCAACCCACAATATTTCATACATTACTTACTATACAGTTCTGCCAGAGAGAGATTTTGTCCAACTGTTTGACTGTTCTGGTGGATAGTGCAACAGAGAATAAAACAAGGGCCTGAATCCTCTTTTATAGTAATGGGTTATATAACTCTTATGCATATATGTAGCTATTAAGGAATTAAGAACCCCTTGTAAATGAATTGTGAAAATGTACAATGGGACACTGGCCAATCGCAGATTAAAAATAGAGAATAAATGAATATGAATTAGCATACTGGTGATAGATACAAATTTAGCACGCACCTGTTATCTGTGATAAAACATACGCTGCTATTAACCAGGTGCATTTGAACAGGCAATTAGTTTCAGTGCATCCTGTTTTATAGGCAATGTATAGACTAATTAGTACCGTATTGTCAAATGAATATGATTTAAACAGTACAGTAAGATTAACACAACCTCCCATCAAGAATGCAATGACAGATTCAAGCATTATAAACATAGAGCTTTCTGGCATGGCCTGTTTGCTCAGATGCATAATGAAATGTTGCGCAGGTTTTGAGTTATATGTACAGTACGCATGATTGACTGAAGTGAGATCTGAGGGCAATTGCGTGCCAAAATTTCTGCCAGCGATACTTAGATTATTAATCCTGATCTTTCACAAAACTGTCATTTTTAATACAGGTTCAGCCTCCTTTATCCAGGGTTCCAAAATTCAAAATACTCCACAATCTAAAATTGTTCCTATGAGGGTCTGAGACAGTGACACCTTTGCTTTCCGATGGCTCAGTTACACAAACTTGGTTTCATGCACCACATTATTAAAAATATTGTGTATAAAAGTACCTTCAGGCTACATATATAAGGTGTAGTATACACAACATAAATGAATTTCATCTTTTGACTTGGGTCCGGTCGGCAAGGTATCTCCTTATGTATGTGCAAATATTCCAAAATCCAAAACACTTCTGGTCCCAAGCATTTTGGATAAGGAAGACTCAACCAGTATCTACATCTTACTCAGGTGAAACTAGGGCTGCCAGATGTCAGGGTCTGGGCAGAGGAAACTGTGTTCGCTCTCTGTATGTGTCTGAATGACAACTATGGGTGATCCTTAATTCATGACGCCTCATGACATCAATAGGCGCTGTCCCTAGATAATCAGATTTTGGTTAGGAAATCTCAAGGCGTAGGATGATCTTGGACCTGGAGATCCTGGGCAAGCCAGTTAAGACATGTAATGTGATAAGAAAGCATAGAATTCTGGTGAAAGACTGAAGTTTCTTAGGAAATTGATTCATTATGGTTTGATAGAATCACAGAATCATGGAATCGTAGAGTTGGAAGAGACTACAATGGCCACTCAGTCCAACCCCATTCTGCCATGCAGGAATCCAAATCAAATCATCTTTGACAGATGGCCATCCAGCCTCTGTTGAAAGACCTCCAAAGGAGACTCCATCACTCTCCAAGGGAGTGTTTTCCACTGTTGAACAGCCCTTACTGTCAGAAAGTTCCTCCTAATGTTGAGGTGAAATCTCTTTTCCTGCAGCTTGCATCCATTGCTCCGGGTCCTAGTCTCTGGAGCAACCGAAAACAAGCTTGCTCCCTCCCCAATGTGACATCCTTTTAAACATTTAAACAGGGCTATCATATAGAATCATAGAATGCTAGAGTTGGAAGAGTTCCCAAGGGCCACCCAGTCCAACCCCATTCTGCCATGCAGGAACTCTCAATCAAAGCACCCAAAGCAGTCCTTACTGTCAGGAAGGTCCTCCTAATGTTGAGATGGAATATCTTTTCCTGTAGCTTGCATCCATTGCGCGATGTTCTTTTCTTCAGAATGCCTGCTTTAAAGTTAGTGGTGAGCAAAGTGTCCAGATAGGCTGCCGAATTAGCCTTCCAGTGGTTTTTAAATATTTATATTTCTGATGCCGGATTTCTGTCCCTTTTTTTCTTTGGCATAGAAATTGACCTGTTTGCTCCAGGTTGCTGTCAGGAGGATCCATCCATCCATCCATCCATCCATCCAATCTTATCTCTATCTTACCTATCTATTCATCATCCATCCATCCTGTTTTCTATCTAATCTCGTACTGTTGACAGTGCCCTTGGAGCAAACAGATCTATATCTATATATTGTCACGGATGATATTTATTAAGTTGTGTAAGGATGTCGCAGGTCCTGATTCTTGCATTTGTGTCTTGTGACCTATTGTTGGTACTGGTAGCAAATGTTTAAGGCTGGGGAGGTTACCTATAAACAAACACAGGCCTACTTATCCAGGGCTTGTGAGTGGGAAAAAATATTGCCCAAGATGGTTTGCAATTCACCCAAAATATCTTCAAATGATTGTATATGGAAGCTGCAAGTGGGGGTCAATAGATGTGCTGAGCAGAAGAATAAACAGCAAC
>NW_024802946.1:1028251-1037134 GCF_019175285.1 Sceloporus undulatus
TTATTATTATTATTATTATTATTATTATTATTATTATTATTATTATTGAGCGCTGTAAGATTTGCACAGCACTTTACATAGTAAGGGTCAAATAAAATAAGAAAAAGAAAGAAAGAATAAAAACCTGCCAAGCAGCGTACAATCTAATACAGTGATGGTGAACCTTTTCGAGGCCGAGTGCCCAAACTGCAACCCAAGACCCACTTACTTATTGTGAAGTGCCATGTCCCTCTGGCTTTCTAGTAACAAACTCTGGCAAACTCTGTGCTGGGATGATGGCACATATGCCCACAGAAAGGGCTCTGAGTGCCACCTTTGGCACGCGTGCCATAGGTTCGCCATCACTGATCTAATACATTCACCAGGACTCTGCAGGACCTAGCGATGGCAACTCAAATGGAATGATAGTGCTATAACTACATAGTGTGAAAGGGCCCTATGTATTTTCATGGTTCCTGATCTATCCAAACTTCCTCCTTCCCTTGTCCTTGATCTCTCTCTCTCTCATTCTTTCCTTCTCTCTTTTTTCACCCGATCTCATCAATATGTCTCCCTACTGCTATGACCCACCTTTCCCCGTCTCCCAATTCAATCTCAAACCTCTTCTCCTCTTTTAGTTTTGTAGTGAACCTGGTGTGTCAGAATGGCGACATTGCCTTTCACTTCAACCCGCGGCTCAACCAAGGCAATGTAGTCGTCTGCAACACGCATGAAAAAGGCCGCTGGGGGCCTGAGGAGCGGGTCTACAACATGCCCTTCCAATCGAGCGTCTACTTTGAAATTATCATCAACGTCAGGAGCCACTGCTATCAGGTGAGATGTTGGCCATTCAAATAATTGCCTGTTAAACTTCTTGCGTATCCTAAAGAGGTCCTTCTCCTCCAAAATAGGTTCAGCACCTTGGATAAACCCTCTAAATGTTGAGTTGAAACCACATTGATATGGGAACCACCACTGGGGAGCATGAGAGCAAAGAGAAATTACTGTATTAATGTATCAGTCTAGAAATGTTAGTCAAAAAATTGACCCCAAAAACCTGAGTTGACTTATCCATCAGTCAATGTAAGTAGTGCACATTGTTGTTTTGTGCCTTCATGTTGTTTCTCACTTATGGCGACCCCATCACAGGGTTTTCTTGGCAAGATTTGTTCAGAAGGGGTTTTGCCAGTGCCTTCCTCTGAGGCCGAGAGAATGTGACTTGCCGAAGGTCACCTGGTGGCTTTGCAAGGCCAAGCTGAGATTTGAAACCTCGTCTCCAGGGTCATGGTCAGTCACTCAAACCATTATGCTGGCTGTACCTTAACTCTTATCAAAAAAGGAAGCATCCCCTGCTGAAAGACAAGAGTGCAATCTGCCCTGGAAGCACTGACCCTACTGTCTCATCCATTCATCTTTTAGGGTGAGCAGGTGCTGATGAAAGATGGGAGTTGTAATCCAGCAACATCTGGAGGACAGCACAATTGCTATCCTGTTTAATAACTCTTTCTTGCTTGAAAGCTGGCACCTTGTGGTTGGAACTGGAACTAGCGGACGTGATGTACTTAGCATTTCGCATTTTCCATGCTCAGCTCTTCATTCTCTTCTTTCTCTAGGTATCAGTCAATGGAAGCCACTTCTTGGAGTACAAGCACCGCCTTCCATTCCATCTGGTCCAGAACCTGTATGTTGATGGCGATATCTCCTTGAACTGTATCAACTTCCAAGGAGCTGCTGCTAGTGTAAGTTGCATGACTTTCACACCTCTCTTGACCCATACAGATGTGGGAAACAGCCCCTTCTCATCTGTCCACACTGGGCCCCTGGTATCCCCTGGGGTTTGGTTCCAGGACTCACTGTGGATATGAAAATCCGTGGATGCTCAAGTCCCATTAAATAGAATAGCATAGCAAAATGGTGCCTCTTATTTAAAATGGCAAAATCAAGGTGCGCTTTTTGAAATGTAAGTTTTAAAATATTCTCAGTCCATATCTCTTTGCACATCTATTTGCATTTATTCACCCTCCCTCTGCTGAAAATGCATAGCCACCCAAATGCACACGAAACATGCATGCACGGCCATGTGTGTGATAATGCACATTTCCGCAGGTTTCAACAGATACAGTAACACTAGTTAAAAACCGTGAAGCCCTTCCCTTCAAAGTTTAAGGAGTTTTTCACACACCCAAAAGCCCAAACTCCTGCAAAGAGTACATTCGATTCAACTGGAGTGAAAAGTATTTTAAATGTGTAGACTAGCTCTCAGTCTGGATCCAACCCCACATCTGTCTCTCTTGTCTTTCAGGCGCCACCTCCGTATGCGCCTCCTGCTTACAATGTCATCACAGCCACCAATGTAAGTGTAACCCCTCTTTTTCTTTATGTCTCTTTCATTTGCAAAACCAGTATGTGTTGGGGCTGGCAGTGATTATTTGTACAGGTTATCTAAAGTAGCACATGCCTGGAGCTTTACTGCATTCACCTTCACAACACCTTGCAAAGCCTTCTCATTTGTAGGCACCTGGGAGATAAGTCACTAGCTTGTCGTAAAAGTGTGCCTTTTACCAAACGATGCTTCCGACCCCAACAAAAGACACACATTCATGACCGTTTCCATTGGGGGGAAAAAGAAAGTGCTGTGACATCATATAGAGATGCACAGAGATAGCCAGGACTCTCCCACTCCATTTCGGCTTTCTTTTCTCATGCAATAAGGCTCACAGTCTTGGTTTTCCTATAGCTGTGTATTTGGTTCCCCCCTTCTTTTGAGAAATTCAAAACTTTGTATTTGCCACACCAAAAACATCCAGGGCTGTCAAGAGTCAAAATACTTACATATTATTTTATTATTGCAAAGGTCTGCGTCCTCTGAATAATACATCTCTCTGCCTTTTCAGGTCGGTGGCATGTTTGCACAGCCAGGCTTTGCACAACCAGGCTTTGCACAACCATCGTTTTCAGTGAGTATTTCTTTGGCTTGGTGGAAACTTCACAGAGCCAGCAAGTTTCCAGGTCTAAAGGCTTGAAGATCTATCTATAAAGAGTAACTTGGGCTGTATTTCAGTAAAAGTGGGAAGGTCACAGCTGAGTGGAAATTTTCAAAGAAGTAGCTGTCTTGGTCTCTTGCAACATTAAAAGGAAGAAGAGAAGGGAACAATGTGGGGAAGAAGGAATGTAGCAGCACCTTTAGGACTATCAGGTTTTTATTTTAGCATGAGGTTTCATGGATATAAACCCACTTCTTCAGATGCAGTGTAGAGTAATATCAGAATGGAAAGCATATTTACACAGTTGTGGGAGTTTGGGACTGAATGTAATAGGATCCAGAAACAGGCAAACCATGACCATGCCCTAAATTTTCATAGGGCTGAATATGAGGATACAGGTCTTTCAGATCCTTACAGTGGTCAATTTGCGTTGATGTGTAAAAGTAGTAAATCACCTTACCAAAAGCCCACTCCGTTTCCACAAGTGTGTAAATATGTTTTCTATCATAAGGCCTGGAAATCACTCCATGTTGCTCATGGCAAGCCGGCAAAAGCTTGCCAAAACAAAAACAAATGCTAGTTCTTTGCAAATTAAATTATTGCTTTTCTTTTCATTCTTTGCAGAGGAAGAAGAGCAAGACAGCCCAGGTGTGTGGGTTAAAGTCTGGGAAACTATCATAGCTCTCTGGTTTAGATAAAACAGGCCTTTATGGGTTTGGTCATAATTTGGTGCTTTTCAGTTCTATGATCTACATAATAGGTCCTCTTGCTTTTTCATTTCTTCACAGGGCTTCAGTGGAGTGACTTTGTCCAATCCTGTGAGTATCTTTACTATCCTGTTTTTATGTTTGTTAGTTCCCAACCAGTGAACATTCAGAAATGTTGGCTAGCTTTCTTGACATAGTCAACTGGCAATCTGCATGTTCTTGACGGTCAACTGGGTATAGTCAACGGTCAGTCTATAGTATCTTGAACCTGCAAAACTGGTTCTCAATCTTTTAAATTTCAGCTCCCAGAATCCCTTTTCATTGACCATATTGGTCAGGGCTACTGGGATGTATAACTCTTAAACATTTGGAGGACAAGGGCTGGGAATCACTGCCCCAATCCATGGCTTCGGTTGTATGGGATCTTTTGTAACATTGGTCCCAATGGATTTGACCCTGGCCAACCTTGGGAGACAAAATGGACCTCTGCATCTACCTTTACACAACTAGCTCCCAAATTTATTTTGGGGGATGACAATTTCTCTCCTTGTCTCAGTCTAGAGGCTGGTTCAGTGGAAAAGATTTCATCTTTCTCTCCTATGGCTTGTCTACACAAGTTATATATTCCAAATTCTCCCTGGGCTCATTGTATCCTGTTCACATAACATAGGACCAAAACCCCAAATTGGGTACAGACTGTCTTCATGTTGTCTGCTCCTGATTCAGTCTTTCCTCCCTCTAACCCAAATTTAAAAAACCTTTGCCTAACTAGCTACTTTTCTTGATGGAGGACCAAATGTCTTTTGTGTTCTGTTTCCAGGCTGTTCCATTCCATGCAGCCATCCCGGGAAACTTCGCTCAGTTCCGGAAGATCAAAATTGTGGGGAACGTGCCACTTTTTGCAAACAGGTGCCTTTGCAGAGAAGATAAGATTAATACACCATCACTCCCCACTCAGTTATTACCACAAAACACAAGCCAGACAGAAAATGTCTTGTCATTCTCGTGTCTGTAGGTTGGGATGGGCAACTTTGGTAGATCCAGGACGTTTTCTGCCATTGGAGCTCCCTGGCTTTCTCTGCCAACAACAACAACAACAATCCCCCCCCCCAATCTGTAAATGACATTATGGGCCCGTATAGACAGGCCAAAATAAAGCTGCTTCGGGTCACTTTGGAGGTATGCTGTTTAAATGACACATGTATGTATGCATGTTTTATGTTGCATATGTAAGGTCTAAGGTATGTATTAAATGTTTGTGGTTAAAATGCAAATTAAAAAAAAATGACACACACATCTTAAGAGGCCAGAAGTGGTGCCAAAGATGCGCTCTGGTCCTTGGGACTGGAGCATGGCTTTGGCACAGCTTCTGGCCTCTTAGGACGCATGCATCATTTAAACAGCATACCTCCAAAGTGACCCGAAGCAGCTTTATTTTGGCCTGTCTGTACGGGCCCTAAGTCTACTTATGGTTTTGACAAATGGGTATTTTTAAACAGCCAGGTGTCAGTGTGTATGGCTGTTTTGAATAGCTTCTCTGGGACAAAAAAAAGTGGTCTGGGGGGTCAGGGTTCTTAAAAACAACATAGGGATGTTCTCTCCCACTATAGATCGCCAGTACTGCCACATAAAACTGAACTGCAGCAAGGGTTTTTGACATTTATGTTGGGTCTCCAAGATCTACCTTGGATTGTAAGCGCAACTGTGTTGTTTTGGAGACCATTGGGATAAGAGTTTCATCTCCTTCTATCCAGATTCCACGTGAACCTGAAAAACACCATGACAGGCAACATTGCTCTGCACATAAACCCGCGATTCAAAGAGGGAGCCCTTGTTCGGAATACGTCCATTAATGGTACTTGGGGTTCTGAGGAGCGCCACATCCGCAGTATGCCTTTCTCCCCTGGCCAAGCCTTCCATGTAAGTCTTTTAAAAAGAGTGTGGAAATCAAGGTAGTTAAGATCTTTGTTAGAAAGCATGTATTAACATTACAACTTAGGTTGGAATACAGCCTTGGAATGAGATTCCACTTGTACAAAAGTTTCTGGCTATAATGGCTCTATCCTTAAGCTCTTTTCTCATACTTGAGCCAGGATGGGCCCATCCTTGCTCCCCTTCTGCCAACAAGCTAAAGCATTTTTATTCCATCTTTTGGGCAATGACTGTGCTTTGTATACAGGTTTGTTTATAATTTTTAAATAATTTTAATGTTTTTAATTTAATAATTTTAAAAAAATAACCTTTACAGTTATACGTTTATTGAAGCTTCTGTGGTTTTTAATCAGTGTCACTTTTAAATATGCTGTTAGACGCATTGAGCTTCATTACTGGGAGGAAGGCAGGAAATAAATGAATAAAATAGTAATATCAAAATAATAAGGGGATCGCTTTAAAAGTTGCCTTGGAGTAGTATATCTACATCAAACACTAGAACCTATTTATCAGCCATTTCCCCTATCCAGAAAAGTGTGAAGGGAGATTGTGGATCTAATAAGGGTTTTCAATACACAGGATTAACTGATTTTTTTGGCAGGGGGGTTGTAAGACTTAAACTGGAATAAATACATCAAAACCCTGTGGCCTAGATCTTATTTATGTCTGTTGCAACATGTGGATTAAAAGGAGCTAAAAACTCAGGTCAAAGCAGAATTCTGCATTTCCCTTCCATCAGATGGAGATTACCAACCTGAAGAAAAACTACAAGGTTTTTGTGAATGGACAGGTGATATTTGACTACACGCATCGGATCCCACCAGGACATGTAGACCAATTGGAAATAGCTGGAGACGTGAGCCTGTCTTGCGTACAGTACTGACAAGTCTGTTTTCCCTGTGCACTTCTATGCAAGCCTACTGTACATAGTGAACACCAAACCCATGAATTTGTAGTATGGAATAATATGGAAGCCAGGGGGACATACAGAGGCCAGGATTGCTATATGTGTCTCAATCTGATTTAAATCTGTAAGTGCAGACTTAGTAAGTGCTGCATGAAGGTATCAAGTGGAATGTTTTCATCACATAATCACATAAATCTTTCTCAAACAGCATTTGACTCCTCTTCACTCCCTCTTTCTCGATTTCACTTTGTATAGTCTTATTAATTATGCTCCACTTACCTCCCAGGTAAGAAATACTGTACATTGCAATGAAAATAAAGATGGAATAGTAGTTGGAACAACACTGTTCAATGGTACTGTATACTGTGCAATTTCAGTCTGAATGTATCTTATAATCTGCCATAAAATAAAGATGTATAAAGGAAAAATATATAAAGGGTGCTGTTAATACAAAATACTGAACACCTCTCTTCCACTAAGTTTCACAAATGTGCAGCTCTCCATTTTCAGAAGGTTCTCTATCAAGAATGATATGATGCAGTTTAGTTTTGTTCCATTCACATCGAATCTAATTACATGCTTGGTCACCTTTAAGATTAAGAGATGGCAGAGGCTGGGATCATAAATCATAAAGATGTTGGGATCATAAGTTAATAAAAGGTAGGGCTGAGTAAGGTCTTCTGACAACTTGAAGATACCATTGCCATTTAAGGCACCTTATAAAAATGCTTCAGGCAGCTGCATCAATGCAAAGACACAACATATTAAATGTTACTTTAAAGAATACACCATTCCTTGAAGTAGGACAACATATAAAGGATAGTTTTATTTTGTTGAGTACTGGAAGAGTAACAGTGATTGCATGTGCAGTGATTTAAACACTAGGCAGCAAAGGCTTTCTCTTACAGTCCATTTTTTCCTGCGTCTTATAGCCAGAGTGGCAGCTGTCAATCCTGCTTCTCCTTACAAAAGGCAGCAGGCATGACCTGGGACCAGCTAGGTTTGTGCCGGAGGAAGCTCTATCTGGATATCAGGTAGCAGGTTGCAGCTGGTGATGATGTCTATCTTGTCTGCCACGGCTCGCAAGTCCTCCAGGACAAGCCGGATGTTGTGTGAGGCGCTGATGATGCCATTTTGGGAGTTACTGAGCTGGCCAGTAATGGCCCCAATCTCTTTGATGGCCGTCTGGTACACTTGCTTGACAGTACTATTGACATCATAGTATAAGCGGGCGTTACTCTCAATAAGCTTCTGCTGCAGAAGGGTGCTATAGCGGCCTCGGTGTCGGATGCGAAGGGCAGGCTTCTCTTCAACCGCTGTAGGAGAGCCTGGATCCTCATTCCTATAAACCACCAGCGGTGGCAAGTCTGGACTGATTAAGGTTGGCTCCACTTTGGGCTGGCTAGAATTGGCATCTTCCTCCTCGTCTGTTTCTGAGGCTTCCCCAGTAACCTTCACCCCAGAAAGGCTGGGAAGGGAACCTTGCGGCACAGAAGACAGATACACTTCTTCATCTGAATCTGTCTCGGAGGCTTCTCCTTGAACTACAGTTTTGTACCTCGAAGCGGTCATTTCTGCATGGACTTCTAAAACAAGAAAATAGAAAGTTGTTTATACTTGAGAATTTGAGAGGGAAGAAGAGATAACCAAGGTTACTATACATGAGGAAATCTGGAGAAATATTCACAAACTGGAGGGATATACACAGCTGTTGTTGCAGGGAAGGCACAGAGGCATATGAATGGCTCCTTAGGTTAGAATTCAAAGACACATCTGTGTTAGTCTGGAATAGCAATATGCAAAGGGATCCTTGTAGCACCTTTGAGACTAAGTGAATGAGATCCCAAGGGCCATCCAGACCAACCCTATTATGCCATGCAGGAACTCTCAATCAAGGTATCCGCGACAGACAGCTAACCAGCCTCTGCTTAAAGACCTCCAAAGAAGGAGACTCCATTACACTTTGTTTCACTGTTGAACAGCCCTTACTGTCAGGAGGTTCCTCCTAATGTTGATCTGGAATCTCTTTTCCTGGAGCTTGCATCCATTGCTCTGGGTCCTATTCTCTGGAGCAGCAGAAAACAAACTTACTCCCTCCTCAATATGACATCCTTTCAAATATTTAAACAGGGCTATCATATCACCTCTTAACCTTCTCTTCTCCAGGCTAAACATCCCCAGCTCCTAGTTGTTACTCATAGGGCATGGTTTCCAGGCCCTTCGCCATTTTAGTCGCCCTCCTTTGGACACACGGCTCCAGTTTCTCAATGTCCTTTTTGAATTGTGGTGCCCAGAACTGGACACAATATTCCAGGTGGGGCCTGACCAGAGCAGAATACAGTGGCACTATTACTTCTCTTGATCTAGACACTAA